>NC_045958.1:17691738-17874238 GCF_010909765.2 Amblyraja radiata | reverse complement strand
AGAGAGGGAGAGAGAGAAGGAGAGAGAGGGAGAGATAAGAGAAAGAGAGATAAGAGAAAGAGAGAAAGAGAGAAAGAGAGACAAAAGAAAACAAAACACAGGCACCCCACATACAACGACCCCCTCCCCCTCCCCCTCTCCCTCTCCCTCTCCCTCTCCCTCGTATGTTTTTCCCATTTACTATAACTATGGTTACCGGCATTGTGCTCTGGTCCAACTTTACTGCCAAATCGTTGATATATACATTAAACAGTGTTGGGCTCAGATTGTAGCCTTGCCGGACGCCTCTTCTCTGGGCGAAGAGATCAATTCGTTTGTCCACAATTTTAACGCCACATTTATTATTCAGATACATTGATTTGATAAGGTCATATACCTTTCCTCCTATACCACAGCCAAGGAGTTTGTAATAGAGCCCTTCATGCCAAATAGAGTCAAATGCTTTCTCAAAGTCAATAAAACAGGCAAATATTTTCCCATTTTTCATTTGGTGTACATGTTTTCCAATGAGAGTGTGGAGGGTATAAATGTGGTCAGTGGTACGGTGTTTTGGGAGGAAGCCGATTTGGTTTTTAGAGAATGTTGTGTTTATTAAGGAAATCCTGCATTCTGTTGTTTATGATACTGCAGAATAACATCCCATAGGCAGCTACTGACACAGATGCCACGATAATTATTTGGGTCTAATTTGTTTCCACTCTTATAAATGGGTGAAATAAGCCCTTGGCACCAAATATCAAGGAAATAACCTGATCGTAGTATAAAGTTGAACAGCCTAAGCACTATGTCCTGCATCTCCGGAGTGCTGTACTTGAGCATTTCATTTTTGATGCTGTCTGGACCACAGGCTTCCTTTGAGTGGAGAGATTTTATTTTTATGGTCAGTTCTTCCAAGGTAATTGGGGAATCAAGAGGGTTTTGATAATCTTTAATTACTGTTTCTAGTGTTTGGAGTTTTTCTTTGATATGGGAATAATTTGAGTTTATTTTATTTATTGGGATGTCCTTATATAGATTTTTGAAGTGTGCTCTCCAGATATCACCGTCTTGAATTGGTAGTGTTTGTAGTTTTGTTGTGCTCAGGTTATTCCACATATCCCAAAATTTGTTTTGATTTATGGAATTTTCAATTTCTTCAAGTCTCTTGTGAGTGTAGTTTTGTCTTTTGTTCCTAATCGTGTGTTTATACCTTTTAGGAGTTTCATTATATCTAATACGTAAGTCTGGGTTGTTTGGTTGACGGTGTTTTTGGTTCGATATTTTCCTCAGGTCTTTTCTGACACTTTTACACTCATGGTCGAACCATTTTTCATGGTTGCGTTTTTTGATAATTTTTCTCTTCTGTTTCACAAGGTCAGCTTTGATGGCTGCCTTGTGAAAGATCATATTAATGTCATTTATAGCCATGTTTACACCATCTCTAGTAGTCTCATATGGGTTTGTCTTGAATTTCAGTATTTTATTTGTGAGATCGGGTGAGTTCAGGGCCATGATGAACTTATCTCCACTATCTGAAACCCATTTGTAAGTCTAGTTTAGTTTATACAGCTTACTGGGTTCCTTTTTTATGTCTTTAGTTTGAACAGGAAATTTTAGGTACACGTTGATTTGACTATGGTCTGAAAGAGGGGACTGCTGCCTAACAGTGAATGCACTGATAATGCAGGGGTCTATGTCAGTGATTGCATAGTCTACCACGCTAGACCCAAGAGCTGAGGAATATGTAAACCTTCCCAGCGAGTCCCCTCTGAGCCTACCATTAACTATGTACAGGCCCAAGGCTCGACAGAGATGCATTACCTCTCTACCACTTTTATTTATTTCACAGTCAAGGTTGTTTCGGTTAATGATAGTTGGTGTGACATACAAGGGGGCTTGACCGAACACATGGTTATTGCCCTGTGGGTCTATGGAATCGGGTTCACATCCGGTCCTTGCATTCAGGTCTACACATAGTAGCACATTTCCCTGGGCCTGGAAATGGTTGATTTCCCTGTAGAGAGTTTCAAATATATCCTCTACAAAATATGGCGATTCTGTTGGGGGTATGTAGGCAGCACATAGATATATGTCTTTTCCAATTATCCCAATTTTTTAATTAAGTTTCAACCATATATGTGATTTCCCCTGTTTTATTGATGTAATGTGACTGTCTAGTTCTTCTTTGTATCACACCAAGACCCCCCCAGAGGTTCTGCCCTTATGTATATCAGTAGTTTTTACTGAGGGCACCATGACCTCATGGTACCCTGAGGGACAGTGAATGAACGTATCCTTTCGATACCATTGTTAATATCATTATATCAGTGTCTTCTATAGACTTTAGGAACTCACGGTTCCCAGTCTTCATCCCGAAGGTTGAACAGTAGAGACCCTGGATATTCCAGCAGCCTATATGGAATGAACTCATTTATTTTGTGTTTATATTCTCTTCTTTTTTAGTTTAAATAAAACCTATTTTGTGGGACAGGTTCTCTCGCTCTCCCCCTCTCTCTCTCTCCCCCTCTCTCTCTCTCCCCCTCTCTCTCTCTCCCCCTCTCATTCTACTCCACCCCTCTCTCACCTCTTTCTGCCTCTGCCCTGCCTCTGCTCTCTTCCTTCTGCCCTCTCTCTGTCTCTGCCCTCTCTCTGTCTCTGCCCTCTCTCTCTCTCTGCCCTCTCTCTCTGCTCTCTCTCTCTTTGTGCCTTCTCTCTCTACCCCCTCCCTCTCCCTCTCTAGCCGCGTCTGTGAGTTGGGGGTGATGCATGAGTGAAGAGGGCGGGGGATAGGGTAAAAGCAGCGAATAAATAATATTAATTTAGTATCAAGGGGCGTGGTTAGTGTGTGTGTGTGTGTGGGGGGGGGGGGGAGGTTGGTGGTTAGTGTGTGTGTGTGTGTGGGGGGGGGGGGGGAGGTTGGTGGTTAGTGTGTGTGTGATGCCGCGTGTTGAGGGGACGGGACCCAATGGGTCCTACTGGTCTAGTAAGAATTAAAAGTTCAATAAGTTACTAACTGTAATACAAGTGTCAGTAGTGCAACCAAAGACACTGTTTGTTGTGGTCAGTGTTGTGTAGTGTTCAAGAGCCTGGTAGTTGCTGGGAGGAAGCTATTCTTGACATGGTGATTATGCTTTTCATGTTACTGACGGTGGGAGCGAAATGAGAGCATGGCTCGGGTGGTGTTGATGTTTGATGATATTGGCTGCCTTGTTGAGGTAATGATTCCACAGCAGTGCTATCAGTCTGGGCCAAAGATAGACACAAAATGCTGGAGTAACTCAGCGGGTCAGGCAGCATCTCTGGATAAAAGGAATACGTGACTTTCGGGTTGAGACCCTTCTTCAGACTGAGCACTTTTACCTCAGTACAACTAATACTTTTATCATACAGTATTGTCTGATATAATTAGTTGTTTTCAATAACCATGGCCATACTCATGAGATTGTTTCTACTTTAGCACAGGTTCTTGGAGGATCCCTCCTCCCCTGTTATTAAAGTTCCAGGTAAAATCATTCCATTGCTCATGAATTTCTGACATTAATTGCTTCCTCCAAGTTACACGACATCTCCCCTGGTGTTTAGTTCTGCTAGATTTAATTTGAGGGGAGAGTTGGAGTGGCTGCTTTTGCACCTGGCTCTCAGTGGTAGCTTTAAGGGCTCACTGAGCTGCGCAGTAGCTTTTAGCAGTGCTTGTCGTCAAGGAGCACCTGTCTTTAAGTGCAAGCAAGACGTCGATTAGCAGTGATTAATTTTGGCTGCTGCATGTGATTCCTGCAGTCACTCCCCATTATTACATGCCAGTGCAAAAACAGCAACAAAGTGATTCAAGAACAAATATGGGGTCACCCAAATAACACCATTTTGGTGCATGGCTGCAGGTGTAAGTGAATATATACCTCTTATCTTGTAGCACAATGTAGACAATGATCTTGCCCCTACCATCTCCCCATTGGAAATAAGGTGGCCCAGGAATCAAATGTAGTCTTTATTATTATTGCATGATCCCCTGTTATACGAGAATTTTGCCCGAACAGTCTGTGACCCATAGTGCTGTGGCCATAGCGCTATGTTTAAAGCCCATAGCGTTGCAGCCGACAGCTCTTTGTTTAAATTCCCACTCAATAAGCTCAGAGCGCTCTGTTTAAACCTTTGCGTGCCAAACGGGCAGCGCTGTGTGTATTGCTTTGCACGTCAAGTCTGTAGAGCTGGGTATTGCTTTACATGCCAGTCTGCTGCTGATGTTCACTTGCACTTTGTTCCCAAGGTCATTCAAAAACTCACTCGCCACTTCTCTGACCACGGAGCACCCCTCAAGCTACTCTCGGACAATGGAACTCAATTCTCCAGTCAGCTCTTCAAGGATTTCGCGAAACGCTGGGACTTTCACCACATCACCAGCAGCCCCGAGTACCCGTAGTCCAACGGCCTGGCCGAGCGTGCGGTAAGAAGCGCAAAACAACTAATGGAACGCTCACACAGGGCTGGCTCTGATGTCTATCTCGACCTACTCAACCTACTCAATCGTCCGCGACCCTCTCCTGGGATCTTCGACTGAACGACTCATGTCACGACGAACCCGCTCAACACTGCCTATGGCCAAGCAACTGCTAGAACCCCAAGTTCACTCGCCGTCGGCGATCCAATCCCAGCTGCAACACCGCAGCGATACTACGATAAAACCAGCTCTCCGCTTCAACCGTTCAACAAGGGGCAGGTTTCGGCTTACGGTCGTTCAGAGGGGCTATGACCACCTTGGTGTCATTCTGGGGTCAACTACGGAGCCACGCTCGTACCTGGTCAGTGTTGACAATGGCATCTACCGACGCTCCCACCAACACCTCCTCCCAGTTAATAAACTGGCACCCTGACCAGCCTGTTGGACTTCCCTCACGCTCCGCGAATGCTGCTCCAGTGATTCCTTTTACCAGTGCCAGAGCCAACCCTGCCTTCCCCGGAGCCCCCATCTCCACCGGTGTCTTCTCCACCGTGTTCACCCGATAAGGGACTTGCTTCCTCATAGAAGGATGAGGCGCACGAGGGGTACTACCATACACATGCAGGTTGTGTCTGCAAGCCAAGCCCACTGATTGGAAAGTTCACCGGTTATACTTGAACTGTGCATGACCCATTTTGTTTTATGTGCTCATATATGCACACACATTATACTGGTGTTTTACAATATATACTCCACTAACCACACTATATATGCTTTGCTTCTTTAAGAGGAAAGATGTAGATTAACCCTTATTAATCCATGCCATTTATAATCTCCACTACATATATATGCAAGCCACCCATTACATGGTATTACGGTACTACACTAACTAGGACAGCCGGCTTTCAGAAGCCACGCCGAGCTGGGAATGCATGGCTGGCAGTTTGAATGTTCTGTATTACTTATGGAATAAAGACTAATGTTTCACTATGTATGTTGCCGTGGATCATTCACAAACAACTACCTCCTTAGCTTTTGCAGCAAATTATGTGAAATGTCTACTGTTGGACAGTAGATTTGAGATCTGATTTGACTAATGCCATTTCTATTTCATTGTGCCCCTAGGTTGTGGTGCTACTGTATTTGTCCATTGTATTGCTGCTGTACATTTAACACAATGGACATATTTGCTGCTTACATATAGTATGGCTCTCCTTATTAAATGGCACTATGACAGCATAACATACACCATGTATACTATGATGCTGTCTCTCCTGGCATTAAACCCAATAAAACATATTAAAATACATCAAAATAATAGAATGCTTCCGGCTGACTGGGCACAGGAGATTTGGGGGAACATTTAATCAGTTTCATACATTGGTCTGATGCTCTGTAAATTTAGAATTAATTGGCAGAAAGTGTACTTCAATGTCAGTCCTGGGTTAAGTCATTCTATTTGTCTTGACACTTTCTTGCCTGAACCATGAAGAATGTTGTAAATTGCAGATTCTGCCAACCTTTCTTCATGCTTCCATAAGATTAAACAACAGTTCCATTTTGATCTGCTGCAATGAAGACTTTCTCAGCCTAAAGACCACATTTCAATTTCCCTGTTCGACTGCACAACCAATATGAAACTAACAGTCTTTTGGATGTCCTTATGAATGGAACTCCCAATGAAAACATTGATTTGTGTTTCGAATTAGAGCTATAATGTTGAGATTGGAAGACTATTCCATACCCAAAGGATGAACTATTTTATACCTCTTCAAAACTGTGCAGCTCCAAAATCATAAATCTTGTGAAAAAAAACCTTCTGGAATGATAATTTTATCACTATTATTTTTCTAAAAACTCAGATTAATAATAATAAATGATACAACTGTTCCTTCTGTTTTCCCTTACATCTAAGGTACACAAAAATGCTGGAGAAACTCAGCGGGTGCAGCAGCATCTATGGAGCGAAGGAAATAGGCAACGTTTCGGGCCGAAACCCTTCTTCAGACTGATAGGGGGTGGGGGGAGGCGGGGAGAAGAAAGGAAAAAGGAGGAGGAGGAGCCCGAGGGCTGAGGTAGGAAGAGGAGGAGACAGCAAGGGTTAACAGAATTGTGAGAATTCAATGTTCATGCCCCCAGGATGCAGACTCCCCAAGTGGAATATGAGGTGCTGTTCCTCCAATTTACGGTGGTGCTTCTTCTGGCCTTACATCTATCTTTTATTTAGTATTATTAATCTATAATGACAACTTAATTGTTCTTTTAACATTTTAAACTTAAACTATTCTGCCTTTTTTTAAATTAAAAACCATGTTTCCCTTCATCTCCCTCAATGCCACAGGAAATTTCAGTTTCAAGATCATTTTAGTAAAAATCCATATCTGATTACGAAGAAATGATCCCAAAGCCTAAAGGAGTTGACTTGGGTGGGAATATACAATATGCAATATGGCTTTGGCCGACAGTTTTTTAACAACACCCCTCTTCCCCATGATAAGCACTGCTCTTGAAGCCAGTGAATGGACTATTGGGGAGAGGTGGGATGACAGCAGACTTGTTTGAGTATAGCTATGCTAGTACAATGCCATCTGCAAATGTAACAACTCCCCTCCCTTCCACATCCATCTCTTTATCTGTTGGCGGACAAGTGGGCATGTTTGGCCTATCTGATATTACAAAATGGACAAGAATTAATTGATTAGTATTGGTGTCAGAAGTCATGGGGAGAAGAAATGAGAATGAGGTTAGGAGGGAGAAATAGATTAGCCATGACTGAATGGCAGATTAGACTCGATGGGCTGAATGGCCTCATTCTGCTCCTATCTTCGGCTGTGGCTCTCTAAGGCACTGGTCAGGCCGCATATTGTGAGCAATTTTGGGCACCATATCTGAGGAAGGATGTGCTGGCTCTGGAAAGGGTCTAGAGGAGGTTTACAAGAATAACCTCAGGAATGAGTGGGTTTAGATATAATGAGCGTTTGTCGGCACTGAGCCTGTACTCGCTGGAGTTTAGAAGAATGAGCGGGAGCCTCATTGAAACATACAGAATAATGAAATGCTTGGATAGAGTGGATGTGGAGAGGATGTTTCCACTAGTGGGAAAATTTCGGAAAAGTCGTAGCCTTAGAATTAAAGGACTTTCTTTTAGGAAGGAGGAATTTCTTTAGTCAGAGGGTGGTGAATCTGTGGAATTCTTTGCCACGAAAGGCTGTGGAGGCCATCAGTGGATATATTTAAGGCAGATATAGATAGATTCTTGATTAGTATGGGTGTCAGAGGTTATGGTGAGAAGGTAGAATGGGAGAGATAGATCAGCCATGATTGAATGGTGGAGTAGACTTGATGGACCGAATGGCCTATTCCTGCTCTGATCACATGATCTTATGATCTATCACTTATGATCTTATGAATATGATCTCCTGAAATGCTGATGAAAGGTAAAGCCGTGGATCTGTGAGAGAGCTTATTTGTACATTAACACTGGGACTAAATAGTATCATGCATTTTTGGAAATGCAAAGTACCCCATCAATATTTGACTAGAAATGTTTGACTAGAAATATGTGTGCATTTGTTTTTTTTAAACTGTTAACGTTAACAACAATATGCATTCAAAAGCAACGCAAGAATGTGGTTTAACAGTGACAAAACCACTTGACTTTCAGTAGGCCCTAACAATGTTGGATGGCACAGTCCCAGTAGGTATAGATCTCTCTGATGTCATCAGAATGAGCCGACCATATGGCCCTTTGAGCCTGTTTGTCTAATGATCCAGCAGACTGACGAGCATGATGCAGTAACCATGGCCCCCAGCTACATCATTGCCAGTTGAATTCTGTCCCAGTTGCATCAGGCAGAATGCAGATTGATTTCTGTAATCACAGGAGCTGCCGAGATACGGAGGGGACCGGAGAATTTCTCCAAGGGCACGCAGAGTGGTTGAAAATCTACAGCTGTTGTCAGGGGCAGGGGGTGTAGGAGGTCATTATTTATCAGTTAACGTTATCAACACAGTGTCAAAGCAGGAACCAAGGGTCACATTTCGAACAGTCAGGAGCCTGACAACAATTGATAGGTAATGAGGACTCGGTGTACTTACTTCTCATCTGTCTTCATGTCCTCTTCATGAATGCTTTCATGACAATGAAAAATTGCCCATCATCAATGTGTGAAAATTAAATTAGACTGGCTTATTTAAATGCATTTACTTTTGTTACATTCACTCGTTTATTTCTGTGGGTTTTTTTTTCCGAGCTTATCCTAATTGATTTCAGCAAACAGAGATTTTTAACTGGTTTGTGAAATCTAACTTCCTGAATCAGGTCCACTGCTGAATTCACAATGAGTGTACACTCACTTAAATCATATATTTGAAAGGTTTGATTATTGAATCAACTAAGCTTTTCCAAAAGCGTAGTCACACTATTAATGAAGAAAATCTGTTTATTGTTCCAGCAGTCCCAGTAGTAGGAGTGACAAAGGGATGCTCGTGCATGTAATTGAAACTGTGTGCACTTATGCAGATTCAAAGTCAAGACGGATTTTAAAAGTCTGGCAGATGTTCAAGACAGGCTGCCTGAATCTGTTCGTTTCAATTCGATGATCACAGCTCTGATGTGGTGGCAAGGAGGTAAACATTTGTATTGACTGGTTCATAGAAATATAATGGAAGATTATATTTACCCTCGCTAAGTAAAATCTGACTTCAGTCAGCCACTCATTAAAATGGATTAAGATACAGTATCAATAGATCAAACGGCTATTCAAATTGATCATGAACTTTGAAAACAACTGTACCTTACTCATCGACATAACATGTAAATGTGAAGAATCACAGAAGGTTACTGTGGAGGACACCAATCATTCAGAGACACAACATGCTGGGGTAACTCAGCGGGGCACGCAGCCACTCTGGAGAGAAGGAATGGATGATGTTTCAGGTTGAGACCCATCTTCAGACCATTCTTCCTTCTACTCACCAATCATTCACTTTGTCTCTGTCAACCTCTTGAGAGAAGAATTTTGGTTGATGCATTTAGAATAACCAAACGTACAGTACTCTTAACTGCACTGTGGACTTTAATGGGGCACATTTCACTCCTCCTCTTCTTTCATTATCTGATGACTGAACTGAAACAGAAGAACTGAACTGAACTGATGCCCATTTGTCTCCTTTTCACTTTTAGTCTTTGTCACTTACTCCACCCTTCTGCCAATTAAACCCCCCCTCACCTTCACCAATCGACGACTTTCCAAGCTTTGCCCCACCTCCCGCACTATTCCAGCTTCTACCCCCCAAATTACATTAGTCTGAAAAGGAGTTCTGTTTGGTAATGTTGCCTGTCCGTTTCCCTCCACTGATGCTGCCTGCCCCATGTGAGTTCCTTCAGCGCGTTGTGCTTTGATCAAGATTACTGCATCTGCAGTTTCATGACTCCAACAAGAAATGGTATCTCCTTATTTACTCTATTGGAACTGTACTTTAACATCCTCCATTAAAGCACATTTCTGCTTCAATCAAATAATCCCAGTATTTTAAGGATAATAGACTGTATCTGAAATATGTAGCAAAAAGAAATCAGCTGGAGGAACTCAACAGGGCATGAATTTGATAGAGTTTTTTGAAAAGATTTCCCTCCACTTCCCTTCCCCTCCACATATGTTGTCGGACCCATTAAGTTCCCTGAGTTGCTTTTGTCTTTTCTCATACAATAGTTTCCCATCTGTGACGTCAGCATTAGGATGTGAATGAACAGAATAGTAACAAAGTAGTCTCAGCCCAGCAATTGGTCTGTACGTGCAAAGACATTATTAATCATTGGCAGATGGCAGTTTTTTTTATGGGGAAACCACTAGGATATTTTGTGGTACACAAGGCCAAACGCACAAAGCACTGCTAGGTTATTCTTACATTGTGTGTTCCACACTTGTGATGAGATAGTCAGAAACAATGACCACAATGAGGACGGAGGATCTAAGGGGTAGAGGAACTGAAAGAATTTTTCATTAGGTGAGAAATAGTATTGGGTAGGCTAATGGGACTGAAGGATGATAAATCCCCTGGGCCAGATGGTCTGCATCCCAGGGTCCTCAGGGTGGTGGCTCTAGAAATAGTGGACACATTGCTGATCATTTTCCAATGTTCAATAGATTCAGGATCAGTTCCTGTGGATTGGAGGATAGCTAATGTTATCCCACTTTTCAAGAAAGGAGCGAGAGAGAAAACGGGGAATTACAGACCAGTTAGCCTGACTTTGGTGGTGGGAAAGATGCTGGAGTCAATTATTAAAGAGGTAATAATGGGGCATTTGGATAGCAGTGAAAGGATTAGTCCAAGTCAACATGGATTTATGAAAGAGAAATCATGCTTGACTAATCTTCTGGAATATTTTGAGGATGTGGCAAGTAAAATGGATGAAGGGGAGCCAGTGGATGTAGTGTATCTAGAATTTCAGAAAGCCTTTGATAAGGTCCCGCACGGGAGACTGGTGACTAAAATTAGAGCACATGGTATTGGGGGTAGGGTGTTGACATGGATAGAAAATTGGTTGGCAGACAGGAAGCAAAGAGTAGTAGTAGTGAACGGGTCCTTTTCAGAATGGCAGGCAGTGGCCAGTGGAGTGCCGCAAGGCTCGGTCGCAACTGTTTACCATATATATTAATGATTTTGAAGAGGGAATTAGGAGCAACACTAGCAAGTTTGTGGAGGACATAAAGCTGGGTGGCAGGGTGAACTGTGAAGAGGATGTTAGGAGGTTGCAGGGTGACCTGGACAGGTTAAGTGAGTGGGCAGATGCGTGGCAGATGCAGTTTAATATTGATAAATGTTAGGTTATCTACTTTGGCGGCAAAAACAAGGGGGCAGATTATTATCTCAATGGGGTTAGGTTAGGTAAGGGGGAGGCACAGCGAGACCTGGGTGTCCTTGTTCACCAGTCACTGAAAGTTGGCGTGCAGGTACAGCAGGCAGTGAAGAAAGCTAATGGAATGTTGGCCTTCATAACAAGAGGATTTCAGTATAGGAGTAAAGAGATTCTTCTGCAGTTGTATAGGGCTCTGGTACACATCTGGAGTATTGTGTACAGCTTTGGTCTCCTATTTTGAGTAAGGACATCCTTGTGATTGAGGCAGTGCAGCATAGGTTCATGAGATTGTCCCTGAGATGGATTCAAGATTCAAGATTCAAGATTCAAGAGAGTTTATTATCATGTGTCCCTGATAAGACATTGAAATTCTTGATTTGCTTCAGCACAATCAGAACATAGTAGGCATAACTACAGAACAGATCAGTGTGTCCATATACCCTTATATAAATATATACACACATGAATAAATAAACTGATAAAGTGGAAATAAACAGATAATGGGCTATTAATGTTCAGAGTTTTGTCCGAAAGGTTGAACAAGTTAGGGCTTTATTCTTTGGAGCGCAGAAGGTTAAGGGGGGACTTGATAGAGGTTTTTAAAATGATGAGAGGGATAGACAGAGTTGACGTGGAAAAGCTTTTCCCACTGAGAGTAGGGAAGATTCAAACAAGGGGACATGACTTGAGAATTAAGGGACTGAAGTTTAGGGGTAACATGAGGGGGAACTTCTTTACTCAGAGAGTGGTGGCTGTGTGGAATGAGCTTCCAGTGAAGGTGGTGGAGGCAGGTTCGTTTTTATCATTTAAAAATAAATTGGATAGTTATATGGATGGGAAAGGAATGGAGGGTTATGGTCTGAGCGCAGGTATATGGGACTAGGGGAGATTATGTGTTCGGCACGGACTAGAAGGGTCGAGATGGCCTGTTTCCGTGCTGTAATTGTTATATGGTTATATTATATGGTAATAGCCTGATGGCTGTGGGGAAGTAGTTATTCCTGAACCTGGTCGTTGCAGTCTTCAGGCTCCTGTACCTTCTACCTGAAGGTAGCGGGGAGATGAGTGTGTGGCCAGGATGGTGTGGGTCCTTGATGGCCAGCCTTTTTGTGGCAGCGACTGCGATAGATCCCCTCGTTGGAAGGGAGGTCAGAGCCGATGATGGACTGGGCAGTGTTTACTACTTTTTGTAGTCTTTTCCGCTCCAGGGCGCTCAAGTTGCCGAACCAAGCCACGATGAAACCGGTCAGCATGCTCTCTACTGTGCAGTTGTAGAAGTTAGAGAGAGTCCTGGCAGGACTGTCATATGAGGACAGATTGAAAAGACTAGGCTTGTATTCACTGGAGTTTAGAAGGATGAGGGGATATCTTATAGAAACATATAAAATTATAAAAGGACTGGACAAACTAGATGCAGGAAAAATGGTCCCAATGTTGGGCGAGCCCAGAACCAGGGGCCACGGAATAAAGGAGAGACCATTTAAGACTGAGGTGAGAAAAAACATTTTCACCCAGAGAGTTGTGAAATTGTAGAATTCCCTGCCACAGAGGGCAGTGGAGGCCAAATCACTGGATGGATTTAAGAGAGAGTTAGATAGAGCTTTAGGGGCTAGTGGAGTCAAGGGATATGGGGAGAAGGCAGGCACGGGTTACTGATTGGGGACGATCAGCCATGATCACAATGAGTGGCGGTGCTGGCTCAAAGGGCCGAATGGCCTCCTCCAGCACCTATTTTCTATGTTTCTATGTTTCTAATGCAGTGGGGGGAGGGGCATTACCCTGCTGGAGAACAAACCAGGTAAGTCAATTACTTGAAGGTAGACAAAAGTGCTGGAGAAACTCAGCGGGTGCGGCAGCATCTATGGAACGAAGGAAATAGGCAACGTTTCGGGCCGAAACCCTTTTCAGACTGATGTAGGGGGGGGGGGGGGTAGGGGGGAGAAGAAAGGAGAAAGGAAGAGGAGGAAGCAGAGTGCTGAGGGAGAGCTGAGAAGGGGAAAAGACAGTAAGGGCTGCCGGAAATTGGAGAAATCAATGTTTATGCCGCTAGGGTGTAAACTGCCCAAGCGGAATATGAGGTGCTGCTCCCCCAATTTCCGGTGGTGCTGACTCTGGCCATGGAGGAGACCCAGGACAGAAAGGTCGGATTCGGAATGGGAGGGGGAGTTGAAGTGCTGAGCCACCGGGAGATCAGGTTGGTTAATACGGACCGAGCGGAGTTGTTCGGAGAAACGATCGCCAAGTCTAGGCTTGGTCTCACCGATGTAGATCAGCTGACATCTAGAGCAGTGGATGCAATAGATGAGGTTGGAGGAGGTCACACCTGGAACGACAGCTTGGGTCCTTGAATGGAGTCGAGGGGGGAGGTAAAACGACAAGTGTAGCATCTCTTGCTGTTGCTAGGGAAAGTGCCCGGGGAGGGGGTGGTGCAGGTGGGAAGGGACAAATTGACAAGGGAGTTGCGGTGGGAGCGGTTTTTGTGGAAAGCAGACATGGGAGGAGATGGGAAGATGTGGCGAGTGGTGGGGTCATGTTGGAGGTGGCGAAAATGATGGAGGACTATTTGTTGTATGTTACAGCTAGCGGGGTGGAAGGTGAGGTTTAGGGGGACTCTGCCCTTGTTACGAGTGGGGAGATGGGGAGAGAGAGTGTTACGGGGTATGGAAGAGACCCTGGTGTGAGCCTCATCTATAGTAGGGGAGGGGAACCCCCGTTCCCTGAAGAATGAGGACATCCTGGGAGCAGATGTGGTGTAGACGGAGTCCTTACAGGAAGCAGGGTGGGAAGAAGTGTAGTCTAGATAGCCATGGGAGTCAGTGGGTTTATAGTGGATGTCGGTCAGAAGTCTATCACCTGCGATGGAGATGGTGAGGTCAAGGAATGGTAGGGAAGTGTCGGAAATGGTCTAGGTGTATTTGAGTGCCGGATGGAAGTTAGTGGTGAAGTGGATGAAGTCAGTCAGTTGTGTGTGGGTGCAGGAGGTAGCACCAATGCAATTGTCGATGTAGCGTAGAGGTCGGGGATGGGGCCCTGGCACGTCTCGAACATGGATTGTTCGATGTACCCGACAAAGAGGCAGGCATAGCTGGCGCCCATGCGCGTGCCCATAGCTATGCCTTGTATTTGGAGGAAATTGGAGGAGTCAAACGAAAAGTTATAAATGGTAAGGACCAGCTCTGCTAGGCGGAGGAGAGTGTAGACGGGGATTGGTTGGTTGGTTAAGTCAATTATCTAAAGGGAACCCATAAAAATGAAGTTCAGGTGCCAGTCTGGGACCTGAACAGAGTGATTATGTGGCAGGCTTTACAGATGCTGTGGAGGTTCTGCTTCTTTGTGAGTGGGCACATGTTTCACTGAAACCTACTGAAGTAGTACAGCATACTTATATTGCACATCGCAGGTTGTGCAGGTCCCAATTGTTCAATGCATTAACATAGAGTCATAGAGTGGTAAGGTGTGGAAACAGGTCCTTCGGCCCAACTCGCCCACACTGGCCAACATGTCCCAGCTATACTAGTGCCACCTGCCTGCCTTTGGGCCATATCCCTCCCTAACATGCCGGGTGTATGGAGGAATAGGAAGAAAAAAGTTGGCAATGCCGAAGCGAGGTTTTCTTAAATGTTTCATTTTAATGTAATTATCGGCACACAAAGTCAAGGTGGATGATATTTAACAGAAAGTAGTGTGCAGTCACATACTCTGGTAAGAAGCTCAAGGGAAGGCAAAGTGGACAAAATGATATAGTTTTAAAATGGATGCTGAAACAGGAAAAGGGGATAAATACATCCATGAACCTTGGGAGAAGGCAGGACACTGAAAAAATTACTCTCTTTGGAATTTATGCTGAATACTTTTTTACTTTGTTTCGGTCCCAGCTGTGATATTATATCCAAATCTGTTGTTTGGTTTGAATACAAACAAGGCTGGCCCTTTTGTTGCAAGAATAATGCAAATCACAGTGGGCTGAATCTATGATGAGCCAGGTAATTACAGGCCTGTGAGACTGAAATCAGTAATGAGGAAGTTATTGGAAAAAATTCTGAGGAATAGAATTAATCTACCCTTGGAAAGGGTATTGACCAATATTAATCAAAGATAGTCAGCATGGCTTTGTTAAGGGAAGACCCTTTCTGAATAAACTTGATCGAATTCTTTGAAGAGGTAACAAAGTGTATTGATGAGGGCAGTGTGGTTAATGTGGTCTATGTGGACTCCAGTAATGCCTTTGACAAGATCCTTCAAGGAAGACCCAATCGAAAAGGTTAGAACTCATGGGATCCAGGACAAACTGGATCCAAAATTAGCTTGATAATAGATAGCAGAATATTTTTTTGTGTGATTGAAGCCTGTGAAGCTTGCACCTCAGAGATTTCTGTTGGGACCCTTCCAATATGTCTTATACATTGAATATACGGAGAAATGAACAGAAAGTATGTAGAAAATCGATGGTGTTATTGACAATGAGAATGGTAATCTTTGGCTATATGATAATATTGATGAGTCAAGATTCAAGAGGGTTTTATTGTCATGTGTCCCCGATAGGACAATGAAATTCTTACTTGCTGCAGCACAACAGAATATGTAAACATAATACAAAATGGAAGATAAAAGTTCACTGTGTCTATAGACCATAGACCATGTATACAAAATAAATAAACAGATATAGTGCAATAATAATAATAATAGACTGTTATTGTTCAGAGTTTGTTTGATGTCGTGTTTAATAGCCTGATGGCTGTGGGGAAGAAGCTGTTCCTGAACCTGGATGTTACAGATTTCAGGATCCTGTACCTTCTTCCCGTTGGCAACGGTGAGATGAGTGTGTGACCAGGATGGTGTGGGTCTTTGATTATGTTGGCAGCCTTTTTGAGACAGCGACTGCGATGAGTTGATAAGATGGGCAGATTCTATGGCAGATAGAATGTAATCATGATAAATGAGAGATGATGCATTTGGGAGGACTAATGAGTCTTGCACATCCACATGAATAGTCCTACCACAACCAGAGAGCAGTGCTGAACTACTACTTGCATATTTGATGACCCTCAGACTATCCTTGATCAGACTTTGTTAGCTTTACCTTGCACTAAATGCTATTCCCTTATCATGTATCTACACACTGTACATGGATCGATTGTAAGCATGTACTGTTTTTCTTCTAACTGGTTAGCACTCAACAAAAACGTTTTACACTGTACCTTGGTACACGTGACAATAAACTAAACTGAAACTGAGGGGTTGCGGGTGCATTGAGAAATGGAGGGTCCTCTGTGCTCATGTCCAAGGATTCCTGAAGGTAGCAGCGCAGGTAAATAAGATACTGATGAAGATATATGGGATACTTACCTTCATGAGCTAGGGCATAGAAATAAATGCAGGAAAGTTATGGTAATTTTTTTTAAAACATTGGTTAGGATGCAGCTAGAATAATGTGTGTAGGATGGCATTGAACTGGAGAGGGTGCAGAGGGGATTTGTCAGGATTTGTCAGAGTATTTGTACAAATACTGTTAATATTTCAAAAACTATCTGGACAAGCACCAGAAAAATGGGATACATGGGTACATAACAATCAGCACAAAAACACTGGATAAATGGCCATTTTCTATGCTCTACGATACTTTGACTGAAGTCTGGAGCCAAGTGACAGCTGAACCTTTTCTGTTGTAGATGCGTAATATCTTTCCTAAAGGGCCTGTCCCACGAGCATGCGGCTCCATGCGGCAAGCGCGACCTAAAGGGCCTGTCCCACGAGCATGCGACTGCATGCGGCAAGCGCGACCAAACCAGAAGCGGGGGCCGCGCGGAGGTCGAGTGAGTGACATGAAGATCGAGCGAAGTCCGCGGGAAGTTCACGCGTGACGTACGGCGTCGAGGCGGTGCGTATGGCGTCGAGGCGGCTGCGGGCCGGCAGGCCGATGCCGCGGGGAATTTTTGAACACGGTCAGTTTTTCGGAGCCCCGCACGATGTCGGGACCAGCTCCGCACAACTCCATACGGCTCCGGCGATCGAAGTGGGACCGGCCCTGCGAGTCCGTACGGCTCAAGCGACCACGTTAGGTCGCGCTTGCCGCATGGAGTCGTATGCTCGTTTGACAGGCCCTTTAGGTCGCGCTTGCCGCATGGAGTCGCATGCTCGTGGGACAGGCCCTTTAATCTCCCAGTGCTTTTCCTTCTCTCTTTTTTAAGATATTCCTTGAAATCTATCAAATCTATCTTTTTGACCAAATTTTTCATGGCTTGTCCCAAAATCTCTTTTGTAGCTTAAATTCAAGTTTTGTTTGATAAAGTACATGCAAAAGTTTTGGCCTATACTACTGTATTACAAACTTGTAATTTTAAAATATTTTTAGCATAGATGTTGAAGAGGGAAAGGGCTTCTTTAAGAATCGATGAGTGAGGCCATTGAGGATCAAGATCAGGGTATCAAAGGCGAGGGTTGGGAGGGGTGATCGACTCGCAAAGAATTTGTTGTAGAGACGGTTGGGACATTATTTGATCATGACAGCCTGAAGCAGACCTCCATTGAAACATCTGAAGAAGGGTTTCGGCCCGAAACGTCGCCTATTTCCTTCGCTCCATAGATGCTGCTGCACCCGCTGAGTTCCTCCAGCAATTTTGTGTACCTTCCATTGAAACATATGCAGATGGCTTAAGATGGATATATTTGTTGGTTGTTCCATGTACAAGTCTCCATGGCATCTAACCATGTCAAACAGTGTCCCATTGATGTGCTTTGAAATGAGTCATACTTGCACTGTGTTTAAGTGCATGACCTCTGCTTAAGTGGCTTGTGTTATTCAACAGCAATACATGTACAAATTAATTTAGCAGAAATTAAAAAAAGCCAAGCATATCACTTGGTTTCCATCTATTAGTGTTTTTTCATTAAATTCTTTTGTGTAGTGTATGAAAACGGTGTGTTTGAGGAAATAATTTCTACTCATGGAGTTTCAAGAGTTTAATATAACAAATGTATATTTTAACTTCTGTAAAATGTGTTATACTAAAGTCTTGCAGCTCTACGTTTTAGCAAGTGACATAATGTAGGTATCAAAAAACTTCATATTATTTCTAAGACACCTCAATGTTTAAAAAATGTGGCTAATCTTAAATGAAGTGTCCAAAATATTAGAAATGTTCAATTGGACAGAACATATGAAATATGGAATAAATACTTCTCATGTAAAATTTGGTCCCAATAGTGACCTTTATTTATAGTAAGGAACCATTAAATAAATCCATCTAGTTTGATGAATAATGCATACTTAAATGAATTATTTAAAAGGTCATAAAAGTGCATAATTTAAAAGGTCAATTAACTTCTTTTTATTTTATTTTAGGGTTTTAACAACACTAGACACAATTGAAATGTAGCCTACTCCATACTCCATGTGTTTCCTTCTTTTTAAAATGGATCAGAAGTAACTTAGGTTAATGGGGTGTTATTGATTATTGTACCATTCTGAGCCAATGCACTAAAAATCTCTCCACTAAATAGTCTGCACTTGCAATAATCATAAATCAAAGTATTTCTAATGAAAATTCACACAAGCACTCTCATAAGCTTTGAGGGCTCATTATCTTGATTTGATCAAATATAATAAAGTGTTATAAATCAAAATATTTTAATATGATCAGCTTTTCATCTACACTCTGACTTCAAGGTATTGGGAGAATCTGCCAGTGCATATCAGAAAATAGCCCGTCATGTCCAATGATTTTTCATTGAATATACATGAAGGAAAAAAATAATCCAGGGTTTCTATTAATTTGGATCCAGAGAGCATCGGGTTCAACAGTGATCACTCTCAAATCCACCTCAACACCCGCAGTGTCCCATCCCCTCACCACCCCTGCCCGTATCCATAGTTTTGCTGATCCTAACTGGCTATTAAAGCAACAATCGATGCACCACAAACACTCCACCATGTACAGTGGCAAACAAAGTGCTAATGGAAGCAAAATATAATGTATCTTTCATTTGTCAACACTAAACTGCAAGAAATGTCATCTCCTCTGTGAATTGAAACGCAGGTTGTCAGGATGTATTTTGCATCTTTAGAGTTGATGGTTACAGGCTGAATGTTTTCCAGAAAGGTGGAGGTGGTGGAGCTGATTCTAGTGAATGAAGAGGAACAAGTAGAGCAAGTTCTTTGGGGAAGTCTTTAGGAAACAGTACGCAGAATATTAGAGAGTTCAGAGGTAAGTGTCAGGGTTATGGGGAGAATGCAAGAGAATGGGGTTTTAGGAGGGAGAGATAGATCAGCAATGGTTGAATGGTGGAGAAGACTTTAGGGGCTGTACGGTTTTTTAAAATATTTTTATTAGAAGTGATGTACAATAATATAAGACATGTATGGTCTGATACTATTCCTATTCCTTATGACCTTATGACAAGTGGAGAAGTAATCTGTGCGATGGATGTAAAGGACATCGGCAGCTGTGGAAATGGGCAAGATGGTGATTTCTGCTTATAATGTTGGGAAACAAAAGAGGAAAAATAATAACTGGAATACCCTGGAAAATGTAGCATGCCTAGCAGCTAGTATGGTCATTGTGCACAGTTTTGGACATGTATCTGCTGCTATAGATGTCAGTAACTCTGCTGAACTGGCAATGCACCCTGTCTATTACAAACTGTACTGTGCATGGACCTTGCACTATCTAGAGCCAAGATGACTTCCTGCTATGTGGGGGTCAAGAAGGTCAGTGTCCAGAGGGCCTATTAGGGACTAAAAAGGTCAGTTCCCATTGGCCGTGAGAGATTCAGAGTTAAAGTGAGGGCAGAGTTCAAGGGCTCCACTGATGAAACTGGAGAGTTACGTGGAAGAGTTTGTCCGGTTGGAACCTCGGAAACCTGGACCTGGAGGCCAGTGGAGTGTTGGAAGGTCAAACAAAATGGCTAAAGCATTACTTCCTCCTGTGGTCCCCATCATTACAGAAGTCAGCCTTCGCCCAATTTAATACATTTCCCATTGTCTTAAGAAATGTCTGAGACTGCTGGAAATAGAAAAGGTCACGGAATCGGGAAATATTCTGGCTGTAGAGTCTGCTCCAGGACTCCAGTCAATGTGTTCCAGTGAAGCTAAAGCTACGGCATCAACCTGACAATGTTGAAAGTTGTTCCCATTCAGAAAAAAACAGGATAAATCTAATCCGGCTAAATCAGATTACTCTCAACCATCAGCAATCTGATGGAAGGTGTTGTTAATAGTTGTAACAAACGGCACCTTTTCTCCAATCAGCTGCCAGCTGCAGCAAGTAAGAATCTAATTGTTCCGCTACCAGTACATAGGACGTTTAAACACACTTGACTCTTGATTTAAAAGTGAAAGTGAAAGGTTACTGAGAGTACATGGGAATGGAGAGTTGACGTTAAAATCAGATCAACAGGATTATTATTCAATTGCACATGATTTGAGAGGCTGAGTGGCTTACTCTGTTCCTAATTTGTGTGCTTGTTATGTTTGCAAGGCGTTTGACCTCATGACAATGCTTTGCTGTACTGCTCTCGGTATTTGGCCTTTGACCTCTGGGATTTGTGTCTGCAGCTTTTTTCTTCAGGGCATGTCTGGTTTCTATAGCATTCAATCTGCTGGGTGCAATCCACTCCTTTCTCTTCTGGCCACAGCCTAAGCACCCTTCTGGTTATTGATTGTTATCGCTTTGCCTCACTTTTGTTGATCTCATCTGTGTTTCCTCCTCTTCATATCAAGGTCAGCAAGTGCTTGAAATATATTCTTTAATTGGAGAATGAATGCTTTCTGTATTTCAACGCCCTTCAGCTTGTCAATGAGTTGGGGAACTCACTTTTTCAATTGATCTGATTTTAATTGGGTTTTTAATGTTTTAGCTTTTCAATATTTATAATATCTGTTGATTGTGTGATTGATGTTCATATCTTTGAATGTTTTAGAGTTTTTTGTGCGTGGAACAAACTGACTCTTTCAATATTTTTAATAGGTATGAATATAAATAATCAGGATTAGGCTATTTGTCCCATTATGTCTGTACTTTCTTTGAGTCAGATCATGGTTGCTAAATTTTGGAAGCGAATTAATCCCTGGGGCAAAAAAACACACTGCTGGAGGAACTTAATGTGTCAGGCAGCATCTGTGGAGGGCACTGAAAGTCAACATTTTGGGTCAAGACCCTTCATCTGAACCAACCATCCTGACTTGCCTTAATAAGCGAGTTCGGTATTCCGAAAAACGCAAAGAATCATGGGATTTGTCAAAGGTCACAAGCGATAAACACTCTCGGCAGTCGTGTCGTGGCATGGAGTCAGACCTGCACCTCATCTGCAGCCAGGATCGATCCCGGCTCTCCGGCACTGCAATCGCTGCCGAACCACCACTAGACCATCCCTGTCCCTCCTGAGTGCCACCCCCCCTCCGTCCGGGGGCGGCCAGAGACGTCGGGAGTCAGACGGGAGCGGCGCCCCCAGGCCCACAACCAGCGCAAAGAAGCAGCGCTAAATCCAGCTCAACTCTGCCTGGCCCACCAGGATAACCTACAGCCCTGCCTGGACTTATGGGAACGACCTCCCAGGTCCACAGTCAGCGCGGAGAAACAGCGCTAAATCCAGCTCAATTCTGCCTGTTAACCTATCAGCCCTGCCCGGACTTACGGGAACGACGGCCCAGGCTTACAGCCAGCGTGGTGAAGCAGCGCTAACTCCATGGCTCCGGGCTGGTGTCCCGTCAATCCAGGCAGGGCTGTAGGTTAACCCGGCGAGACAGGCAGAGTTGAGCTGGATTTAGCGCTGTTACTCCGCGCTGGCTATTAGCCTGAGCCATCGTTCCCATAAGTCCAGGTAGGGCTGGTAGATTAACCTGGCGAGACAGGCAGAATTGAGCTAGATTTAGCGCTGCTTCTCTGTGCTGGCTGTGGGCCTGGGGGCGCCATTCCCTTCTGACTCCCGACGTCACTGGCCGCCCACGGACGGACGGGGGGGGGGGGCCAATCGGGAGGGGACTGTGGACAGTTTGGGGGAGTGCAAGATGATGTTTAATGCGGATAAATGTGAGGTTATCCACTTTGGTAGCAAAAACAGGAAGGCAGATTACTATCTAAATGGCGTCAAGTTGGGAAAAGGGGAAGTACAACGGGATCTGGGGGGTCCTTGTACATCAGTCTATAAAAGTAAACATGCAGATACAGCAGGCAGTGAAGAAAGCGAATGGTATGTTGGCCTTTATATCAAAAGGAATCGAATATAGGAGCAAAGAGGTCCTTCTGCAGCTGTACAGAGCCCTAGTGAGACAACACCTGGAGTATTGTGTGCAGTTTTGGTCCCCTAATTTGAGGAAGGTTATTCTTGCTATTGATGGGGTTTACAAGGTTAATTCCCGGGATGACGGGACTGTCATATGCTGAGAGAATGGAGCAGCTGGGCTTGTACACTCTGGAGTTTAGAAGGATGAGAGGGGTTCTCATTGAAATATATAAGATTGTTAAGGGCTTGGACACGGTAGAGGCAGGAAACATGTTCCCGATGTTGGTGGAGTCCAGAACCAGGGGCGACAGTTTAAGAATAAGGAGTAAGCCATTTCTAACGGAGACAAGGAACCACTTTTTCTCACAGAGAGTAGTGAGTCTGTGGTATTCTCTGCCTCAGAGGGCGGTGGAGGCAGGTTCTCTGGATGCTTTCAATAGAGAGCTATATAGGGCTCTTAAAAATAGCGGAGCCAGGGGATATGTGGAGAAGGCAGAAATGGGGTACTGATTGGGCATGATCACATTGAATGGCGGTGCTGGCTCAAATGGCCGAATGGCCTACTCCTGCATCTATTGTCTATTGTCTATTGGGACAGGGATGGTCCAGTGGCAGTTTGGCAACGATTGTGGAGCCGGAGACCCGGGACGATCCTGGCTGCAGATGAGGCGTAGGTCTGAGTCCATGCCGCGACACGGCTGCCGAGAATGTTTATCGCTGGCGACCTATGACGTGCGCAGTCAGAATACCGAACTGGCTTATTGGGAGGGATGTTGAATACAAAAGTTGAGACATCATGATGCAGCTATACAAGTCGTTGATGAGAACACTCTGGAGTATTGTGTGCAGTTCTGATCATCCAGCTGAAGGAAAGACATCACTAAGTTGGAAAAGGTGCAAAAGAGACTTTCCAAGATATTCCCTGAACTTGAGGACTAGAGTCATAGGTAGAGGTTGGATAGGCTGCTATTGTTGAAGAATGGGAGAATGAAGGGCAAACTTCTTGAGGTACACAGGATAATGAAAGGCATGGGTAAGGTGAGCACTCACAGTCTTTTTCCAATGACTAGCGGATATAGACTAAAGGTGAGAGGGGAGAGATTTAAGAAAGACCTCTGAGCAACTTTTTCACTTTGAGGGTAGTTTATATCTGCATTGGACTGCCAGAGGAGCTGTAACCATGGATACAATTACAACTTTTAAAAGACGTTTGGACAAATACTTGAATAGGAAAGGTAGAGAGGTATATGGGCCACATAGTGGGAAATGGAACTAGCCCGATATACCTATGTGGTCGGCATGGCCGAGGTGGGCTGAAGGGCCTTTTGCTGTGCTGTGTTGTGTAATTCTGACTCCATTGAGCATCAACCTGAAGTGTCCATTGTCCATTTCCCTCCACCGATGCTGCCTGACCCACTGAGTTCCTCCAGCAGTCCTTTTCTTTGTTCCAGGCTCCAGCATCTGTGGTATCTTGTCTCCCCTGGACATCGACTTTGCTAGCTGTCAATGCTTTTACTCAGCTACTTTTTTTACAGGAAGAGGCTGTTCTGACCCATCCACGAGACAGCATTAATCACATAAAGTATGGCGCTTCAGAAGGGAGGAATGAGCTGGAACCTGGTTGTAAGTTAACGATAGTGGAGCCTCTGAAATTGTGAACTTTGTTCAGCAGCGAACTCGGGCAACTTCTGTGTGTAGCCACAGCTCCTTATGTAGCAGAGTTTATTAGTCTTTGATATAGTTAGATTCTTTTTTAAATTTGTCCGATTCATAGTTTCATAATCACCAGTCAGCCACCTTTCATACTTCTCCATTCAGAGATGTGACTCATTGCTGGCAGCAAGTTATGGCGACTTCTATTGTCATAGTTACTGACTGCGCCTCCAAAGCCTGGAATGACATCGAACAGATTATCAAGTCAACTGTGACCAATAGATAATGTAAAAAATTACTGAATACATCAAATGCAAATATTTGATTTTGTAAGTACTGATGTGCCAGTTGGCATCTAGAACAAGTCCAAGGAAATCAGTAGACCTAACCTAAAATAATACCATTATTCATCCAGTAATCTTGTTGTTCATTACTCCACATGTGAATCATTATACCAAGATAAATTGCTGAAATGTCTAATATCATTAGTTTGGCTCCACTGCTTTCTTTAGTGACACTAATTTGAGAATGCATTTGGCAGAAATCAATTCCTCAGAACAATTCTACATTAAATTATGCTTGTTCTAATATTAAATTGAATAAACTAAACTGTTTGTCAAGTAAATTGATCAGCTGTTATAAATAAGGCTATACTGTCACACCAAACAATACTGAAGTTGAGACACAAAAATACTACCGTCTGCATCCAGATTAAGCAGTAAATGCCAAGCTCTAAACATACACGCACAAAAAAAAATTCTGTCACATCAAGGAAAAATTGCATAGCATTCAAATATTATATGATTAATATGTTGTGTAAGAGGTGTATAGAAAGGCAATTCACCTAGACTATTTCTGACACCTCTCTCCCCTTTCATGATCACTCTGTCACCATTTCAAGCAAAAGGCTACCACAGGCATCTACTGCAAATCCACTGAGACCCACAGCTACCTTGCTCACACCATCTCCCTTTCTGTCTCTTACAAGGACTCTATCCATTCCCATATTTTCTCGGACTCTGCTGCATTTGCTCTCAAGATGAGGCTTTCCACTCAGATATTTGAGATGTCTTCTTTCTTCAGGAAACGAGTTTCACCCTCACACTTTAGTCGATGAAGCTCTTAAACATGTATCCTCTGTTTCCTGCAGTTCTGCTCTCACCAGACCTCCCTCACCAGAAAGAATAGGGATGGAGTTCTCCTGGTCCTTCCCTTTGACCCTATAATCCTCCGCATCCAAACTATTATTCTCCAACATTTGTGCCAGCTTCAATGGGATCCTCTCCCTCCTTGACTCCTTCACATGCTCATTTCCCCACCCAACCAACACACCCTCTCTCTTCTTGTTTGAGGCACTTATCCTGCAACTGCAACATCTATCCCTGTGTCAGGAACCTCAACAGCCTTTCCAGGCGTGGCAGAGGTTCACATGCACCTCATCCAACCTCATCTATTGCATTTGTTGCTCTCAA
Organism: Amblyraja radiata; assembly: GCF_010909765.2. Lineage (NCBI taxonomy): Eukaryota > Metazoa > Chordata > Chondrichthyes > Rajiformes > Rajidae > Amblyraja > Amblyraja radiata. The sequence continues at coordinate 17,848,617 of NC_045958.1, read as the reverse complement.
TTAGGCTTCTTCTATATTGGTGAGACCAAGCATAAACTAGGCAACCATTTCTCTGAACACCTCTACCAGGGCCAGCCAGAGCTCCTGGCTCCTATTCCCTTTCCCATTCCTACACTGACCTATGTCTAGGAAGGAACTGCAGATGCTGGTTTAAACCAAAGATAAACATAAAAACCTGGAGTAACTCAGCGGGTCAGACAGCGTCTCTGGAGGAAAGGAATAGGTGACCTTTTGGGTCTGAAGAAGAGTCTCGCCCCAAAACGTCACCTATTCCTTTTCTCCTGTCTGATCCGTTGAGTTACTCCAGCTTTTTCTGTCTATCTGCTGATTTCTATGTCATCAGCCTCCTCTACTGCCATGAATGAAAGACCAGCACGTCATATTGAATTCTCCTATTTCAGTTCAACACTTCCCCCTCCCCTTCCGGTCTCCCCACCCACATCTTCCTTTCCATTCCCTCCACCCCTATCACCCTCCTTCTCATTACTTTCCCCTCCTCCACCTCTGCTTTCTGCTCATCACCCTCCCTTCCCTACTCCAGGTCACCATTTTTCTTCACCTCCCCCCCCCTCTCCCTCTACTCCATCAGTCTGAAGAAGGGTCTAGACCTGAAACATCATCTGTCCATTCCCTCCACCATTCCCTCTACCTGTGATGAACCTACTGAGTTCCCCCAGCATTTGTATTTTGCTAATAGCAATTAATTTCAAGTTGTGAAAATATTTTTTAATTTATCACTTGTTTACCCAAACATTTAACACTTTGGTTAATACAATTTATCTAAAATAGTTGCTCATGCTATTTCAATAAATTCATAATTTGTGCATTAACAAGTTTGTTAAAACAGCACTTTTTACTGAGATATTAACCAGTATTCTAAAAATGCAAAAAATTCTCATCAATTATCTTCTTGGCCCTGATTCTAATTTTGCAGATTATATTACTCTGTCTCTGTTTCTTTCATGAAATGTTGCTAAAATTGTTTTTATAGTGAGAGATTCATTAAAAATACTAAAATATATTGCAGCCTATTATTACATTAGAGATTCACATTTCCCTTTCAGTGAGAATATTTTGTTTTTTTTGTTTAATCTTTTGAGGCTAATTACTTCAATTTATCTGGTGATACAATCTGAAGTGTTATTGCTCCTATTTTATCAATGGTTCAATGGCTAAATCTACTCAAAAGCTTGTGGTTGCCTTTTAGTGTATGAATTTAATTTGAAATCTATGCAGCTGTATCTAATGAAAATAGATGACAGAAAATATGAACGCTGATGCTTTGGAGGTGTTGAAAAGGCGTCATCATATAAACTTCCTTTAAAATATGGTATATTGACAACAATAGCAAAGCAGTGCACAGTTCAGATTTCAACTAGTTCATAACACAAACTGAGCAGTAATAACATGAAAACAGTAAAGTCACCAACAGAGAAGGAAGGGCAGTAGAGGAGTTTATTATGACGGAGAAAATAAATAGATCAGCTAGAAGAATAAATGAGCAAGTGAGAAATTGGCAAATTATTGATTTGGTAGTGAAGATAATAAATGTGGCTAAAGGTGCAATATAGTCTGATCAATGCAATTTCCACAGAAAACCAGGAGTTGGTTGGATCAAACAATACAATTTCAGCAGAACTTCTGAGTGCAGTTGTCGATGCTACAGTTTTTATTAGTTTTCAATATGATTTAATAATGTTTAATATGACTACATACCTAGTTCTATCATTGCCTCTCCCACTATTCCATTGAATGAAGAGGCTGTAATTTTATCCAGTGTTGGCAATGTTGGACAAATAAAAGATCAGCTACCAGCCTCATACTTAGGATGTTTTTTCTTTGCACAAGTTTCACAAGATGCATCTGGTGCATCAGCCACAACGGATATCCACAGCAAAAGAAGGGATACAAAAGAAGGGATAGCTGAAGAAGGGTCTCGACCCGAAACGTCACCCATTCCTTCTCTCCATAGATGCTGCTTCACCCGCTGAGTTACTTCAGCATTTTGTGTCTACCTTCAACAGCAAAAGAGTCATCCTGTGTTCTTATTTTAATTTCCTTTCCCTTCGATGATTTAAACAAAATCTATTGTTATCCCCTCTTGTTAGTTTTGCACTATGCCACACTATGGGGTATGAGATAATTTTTTTCTCAATGGGATGACCTTCCCATCAGTCACAGAGTAATGGACAAGTTTTAGAAAATTATAAAGCTAATATATATGTGAATGGACCATTCTTTCCTATACCTACAGCACCCAACAAAATGGATGAAAACTAAAAACAAATTCTCAGTTAAATTGCTCCCAAAGCAGTTCCACTATGAAAGCTCGCAGAGCTAAATGACATTGTTCAATGTTAAAATCCATTATGATCTTAATCAACAGAACTGAATAGGTGGAAATGTCTTGCAGTTATTAAATATCTATTTTGTCATTTATGAAACATACACTGTTGAATGGAACATCTTAATCAGTTTCTGCTTTATTGTAATCAATAGCTTTACACTTGATTAACGTTATCCCTAAGTTATATTAAAACGGTGGTATTTTAAAAATAATAAAATACTTTCATAGTATGGATAAACAACCATTAATGACTCAGAAGAGACGCATATTATGTCAAAACAATTTGGAAGCAATAAAATGCAACGTAATGATAATGGATCACAGTTAATAGAATAACCTGCAGACGTTCTTGTAATGAGATTTTCAGTTTGCATGGAAACAAATTTGTTCCTGTTTTTTTGTTCCTAATGTTCATTGGGTCACTGGGAGGGTGTGTGGAATATATCTTACCTTTTTCAACTTAGTGTTTTTTCACCTCCCTGAAGCACGCTGCCTTCAAAGATATCTGGCATCCCAACCATGGTGGCACAGTGGTGCAGCGGTAGATTTGCTGCCTTACAGCGTCAGAGACTCAGGTGCAATCCTGACTACGTGTGCTGTCTGTACTAAGTTTGTACATTCTCCCCGTGACCTGTGTGGATTTTCCCCGGGAGCTCCAGTTTCCTCCCACGTACAGGTTTGTAAACTAAATGGCTTGGTAAAATTGTAAATTGCCCCATGTATGTGTAGGATAGTGTTAATGTGTGGGGATCACTTGTCGATGTGGACTCGGTGGGCTGAAGGGCCTGTTTCCATGCTGTATCTCTAAACTAAACTAAATTAAACTAGAATAAGGAACTCGTAGCCTGTCGTGGTGGGCCCATCTCCTGCTACACTGAGGGGCAATATATTAGGACTGAATGAGGAAGCACCACCTGGTCAGCCTCAAACAGGTGCCATAAGTGCCCGTAAATCTTTGATCATTAATGCAATTGGACTGAGCTCAGAATTTTATTTACCAATCATGGTTAAGAAATGCCCACCATCTGCTTTAAGCAAACTGGAAAACACAGCTATTATATCGCAGAGATCACTACCCACTAAATATGGTAATGGCCTGCAATGTAACTAATATGTGAAGCTGCTATGTACATTGGCAGTGCTGACTTTGCCAGCTTGTGTGATTCATGCAAGATCTTAAGAATCTGGCAATCACATTAATAACTTCCTGCCTGACATCATGGACCACCTGTACATTTTGTACATGAATGTGATTCAGTTCCTGATGATTTCTCAACGGCGAAGGTGGTCTGAAAGATGCAGCTATGTATTTATTACCCCGGTGATTAAGAGCAAAAGCTTACTTTCGCTGGATTTATTAGCTCTTGCTCCTGAACAACTTGAAGAATGAAACAGATGCATCTTTTGTTAAAATTGTTTTAACAAATGAACCCTAATGAATGGAAATGTTTCGGGTGGGTGGTTGTGGGTGGCAAAGTCTGGAAAAATCGCACTCGGCTATCAATGGATTATGGGAGCAGTTATTTTATCTTGCTTTAATCTGGTGATGGGTTCAAAGCTCCTCGTGGCATCCGAGGACTTTGATTCAATCGTTTAAATCAATTTAAAAAAATACAAATCTGTGATGACTATACAAAGATCAGGTTAAATCATATTCTTTAACCTGAAATATATACTGAAAATATCAGAAATACTTAGCAGTTCACATTGTATTTTCCCTCTCCATTTCAGACCTCCAGCATGTGCATAGGGCTTATCTCTACAACCCAGTCTGGTTTGCATGCAACTACGGGCACAGAGCAATGTGATTCATTCCTTATTTGCCTCAGAACCACTTATTTGGCCCAATTATCTACAAGCCATTGAAAAAGGCTGACCTTGTTCATCCAAAGATTCATTTGAGAAGGGATTCAATTAAATAAATATATTACATTTGGTTAATGGCTGATCTTAATCATGACAGGTACTGAATGGCAGATCAATTAGGAATCTCACCTAGTTTGCAATTGTCACTTTAATCAGCCTATTTGAGAAGGCAGCAAGAAAATTAGTCTAAAGCCAGCTAGTTCCATTTATTCAGATGCGCATCAAAGACAAAGAAGATCAACAGTTTTTGCTCCATGACCTGAAAAGTGGCAAGGACTTGTTTCATGAGTCTAATCTTGCATGTAGGTAGTTCAGAGCAGGGAGAAATCTTAGAAAGCAAGTCTTTATTTTAATTGTTCCTTACGGCTAGAGGAAGCAGAATCTGAAACTTCCCATTCCTATAATAATCAGGTCAACAGATAAGAGGCTAGGTTTTGGCATATTGTTTACAGAGCAAATACTTATAACAATGGCAAAATTTGTGTTTAATGGTAGTGCAAACCACCAGAGTAAGTAACAAGCTCATTTTGTATCCAACATTATTTCCTTTTCCATGTGGAAAATTAAATTGGCCAGAGACACTCTTACTCGTTTTGCACCATTGCCTAAGACAAACTTAACCTTCAACGACCCTGTCAATATTTATTAAAATAGATGTTATTCATTTAATATGCACATAGCAAAAAACATTATTATGGCGAGTGAGGTGAACCGGCTGGTTCTGCATATAATACCTTCATTAATAATAATACACATATGCTGACATTATTTGAACAGGATAATTGACTGCAAAGCTGGTTATTACAACCCTAATGTTAAATGTTGAAACTGTGATTTATTACTTCCTCTCATTATAACATTCATTGAATGGAGCTGAGTGTAATTGTAAGCATGCACATTATGGACATAAAATAAGATTGGTTAATAAGTCCACTTTTAGATTTCAGAAATAATCACAGCAATGACACTGCATCTCTGATGATGTATGAGTCAGTAAAGGCATGCACTATAAAGTGGAACATTGGCTACATAGTTCTTGCATATCCTCAGTTTGCTTGCTCTTTCAATGCCAGTGTCAACATCCTCGACCAAGGCCTTGTGGTCTGGAATCCTCTCTCTAAACTTATCCGCCTCTCTACTTGGCCTCCTTACATTATGACACTTCAGAAAGTTTAGTCATGTGACCAAATCTTTCGTCACCTACCCTAATATCATCTTAATATTGTTCAGTGATAACCTTTCTTTGATAATCGGGGCATTTTGATGTACCAAAGGCACTATCGGCAGGATGGTGCTTAGAATGTATATAAGCCTTGAGAACCATGATTTGCTCCCTCTCCCACAAAAAAAGTGCGGCACAGTGGCGCAGCGGAAGAACTACAGCCTTACAGCGCCAGCGACCCGAGTTCAATCCTGACTACGGGTGCTGGTCTGCACTGAATTTATATGTTCTCCCCGTGATCTGCGTGGGTTTTCTCTGAGATCTTCGGTTTTCTCCCACACTCCAAATATGCACAGGTTTGTAGGTTAATTGGCTTGGTGTAAAAGTAAAATTGTTCCTGGTGTGTTTAGGATAATGTTAATGTGTGGGGATCACTGGTTGGTGCGACGCGCTGTATCTCTAAACTAAGCTAAACTGAACATCAAATTCAATGGTTTCAAATAGACATCTAATCTAGTCTTTATCTCATATTTGCTGAACATTTTCCTTATTCTGGTTTTGTAAGATTGAATTTGTCTCCTACTTTTGTTCCCCCAAACATACAGTATCTTCACCACCTTCTCTCAGATGGCACTATGATTTGGATAGTGATTCTGAAGCGCTCCTGACAGGCCCTTTAACTGCTAAATATCTCTGATAATCACATAATTGAAATCAGTTGAATTGGGCTTAAATAATTTAAAAATATATATATATTTAATTAAAGACACTTTGATAAGAACCAGGTGACACTTGCTTCAATGCAAATTTTGATCTTCCACGCTTTCACCTTTGATTAGTAAGGGTGTCAGGGGTTCGGGGAGAAGGTTGGAGAATGGGGTTGAGATGGAACGATAGACCAGCCATGATTGAATGGTGGAGGACACTTGATGGGCCAATTTGGCCTAATTCAGCTCCTATAACATGAACTTATGATCTATGTATATGAGTTATCCTGACAACACTTCTGACAACGTATTTGGATTTTATTATTTACTTTGGCCCTGTGTTTATTATGAATTCTGCCTTGAGTCAAGGGCAGTTACTTTCACCTTGTTTCATGAATTCAGTTATTTGGCACACATCTGGGCCACAACCATGATGAAGTTTGTAGCCAACGGCTCCCGGCAAAATCCAAAGTGAACATTTAGTTTGTTTTGCTCTTTATGAACTGTATATATCTTAAATCTTCCATGCAGTTGAGCAGTTTTATAACTGTGCTGACACAGCTTGGCTTGAAGTGTATCTGATTCTGGAACATAGGTTTTCAAAACACATCTGGGATGTTGACTGGTCATATAGCCTTTGTCTAGTGCTCTGAGTCATCACTTGATATCACAAGATATTTCTTGAATCAAACTGGTTGGAGAATAGCTTCTGTAACTTTGGGGACAACAGGAGGAAGCAGAGATAAATTGCCTATTCTGTCTTTCTGGCTGAACATGGTTATGAGCTGTCTTTAACCTCTGATGTAATCTGCCTATATCTGGAACTCTAATCCATGGGTATATTATCTCCAATTTACCTGCTCTACTCTTTTCCTGGGTGGTCTTGCACTTTCTGTCAAACGACTATTATTTGGAAGCTGCTCTGCCTGTGTCCAGAAATATAGCCACAAAATGCTGGAGTAATTCAGCGGGCCAGGCAGCATCTCTGGATAGAAGGAAAGGGTGACATTTTGAGTTGTTTTGAACTTTTTCAGACTGAGAGTCAGGGGAGAGAGAGACACAAAGATAAGGAAGGGGAAGGTGTCAAAACTGCCTGTATCTCGATTGGGACTAAGTCCCATTTATCTATCATCATTGTACTCACTAACCATAAAGATACAGACAAGATAAAAGATTGTACGGTAGTCGGCAATATGTGCTGTGGACAACGTTGTGACAAGGTTGTGTTAAATACGGAAACACACTTATACACCAAGTATGTTGAGATGGCAGTTTATAAGAATTTTATGCCAAGTACTCTGGTGTTATGAGTACAAAAGTAATTGCCAGAAGATCTGTTATTGGCCCGAGTTAGATGAAGAATTTGAAGATACAGCAAACAGTTAGGAATGCAAAAAATATGTTAGGTATCGCAAGAGGAATTGAAATCAAGAGCTGACATACTCAGATTATAGAGGCCAGGATAAGACAATAGGCGCAGGAGTAAGCCATTAGGCCCTTCGAGCCAGCACCGCCATTCAATGTGATCATGGCTGATCATCCCCAATCAGTACCCCGTTCCTGCCTTCTCCCCACATCCCCTGACTCCGATATATTTAAGAGCCCTATCTAGCTCTCTCTTGAAAGCATCCAGAGAACCTGCCTCCACCGCCCTCTGAGGCAGAGAATTCCACAGACTCACCACTCTCTGTGAGAAAAAGTGTTTCCTCATCTCCGTTCTAAATGGCTTACTTCTTACTCTTAAACTGTGGCCCCTGGTTCTGGACTCCCCCAGCATCGGGAACATGTTTCCTGCCTCTAGCGTGTCCAACCCCTTAACAATCTTATCCTCTCATCCTTCGAAACTCTGTACAAGCCCAGCCGCTCCATTCTCTCAGCATATGACAGTCCCGCCATCCCGGGAATTAACCTGGTGAACCTACGCTGCACTCCCTCAATAGCAAGAATGTCGTTCCACAAATTAGGGGACCAAAACTGAACACAATACTCCAGGTGTGGTCTCACATGGGCCCTGTACAACTGCAAAAGGTTCGCTTTGCTCCTATACTCGATTCATCTTGTTATAAAGGCCAACATGCCATTCACTTTCTTCACTGCCTGCTGTACCTGCATGTTTACTTTCATAGACTGATGAACAAGGACCCCCAGATCCCATTGTACTTCCCCTTTTCCCAACTTGACGCCATTTAGATAGCCACTCGATAAGAAGAAGAACCACATAATGGCGACGGTTCTCCTCACAGAGGCCAGGCCTTGAGGTGAGTGGGGGTGAATACACTCCTCCAGCCTCCTTTACCAAGATGGTGGCATTGTCATTGCCTTCTCCTCACAGAGGCCAGGCCTTGAGGGGGGGGGGGACTCCACCAGCCTCCTTTACCAAGATGGTGGCGTCGTCCTTGCCTTCTCCTCACAGAGGCCAGGCCTTGAGGGGGGGGGGGACTCCACCAGCCTCCTTTACCAAGATGGTGGCGTCGTCCTTGCCATCCCCTCACAGAGGCCAGGCTCCTTTACCAAGATGGCGTCGTGGCCGTCGTCGATGCCTTCTCACACGCCTGACGGCCTCCCATCTCCCCCCCCCCCCCACATGACTGACCCCACACCAGGGAAAGCTAATGGATTTACCCTACTTAGATTTCCAGAAGAGTGATGAAAAAATATTACTGCACAGGTTATTGTTAAAATTAAAAGCTTGTGTAGGAGGTACCACAATAGATGGATGGAAGCTTTGAGTAGTACGGGTGTCGGGGGTTATGGGGATAAGGCACGAGAATGGGGTTAGTAAGGAGAGATAGATCAGCCATAGTGGAATGGCGGACAAGATGGGCCGAATGGCCTAATTCTGCTCCTATCACTTATGACCTTATGAGATTGGTTGGCTAACCGAGAACAGGCATGAATGGATCGTCCTTTGGTTGGCCAGCGTGTAATGTGCCACAGCAATCGGTGCTGGGGTCTCAGTTTCCCACATTTATACCAGAATACTAAATGTGACGTGACACCAAGGTAGGTAGAAAAATTAATCTGTGAAGAAAATAAAATTAAGTGTGTCAAAAGGTAATAGGTAGGTTGAGTGAGTGGGCAATAAAAGCAGGAAAAATAAAGAAAGCATCTTCTTTAAATGGGGGAAATTTGATGCGAAGGGATCTATGGTACCAAGTGCATCATTTTTAAAGGGCCTGTATGTAAGTGATTAAAATAGTTAGGAAAAGGTCAGCAGAAACTCATATTTTACTACAAAGAGAATTTAATCTAAAAGCAGAGTCACGCTTCAGAGAAACCACTTCTGAACAGAATTGCACTTCTATGCACAGTAATGGTCTCCATACATTGGAAGCAGTTCAGAGAAAGTTTGGTGGACTGATCTAACAATAACACAGAGGGAGGCCATTCAGTCCATTGGGTTTATATTAGCTCCCAGGGGAGTAATCTCCAGAGTACCATTATCCCTCTTCTTGGTTCCCAGCACCCCTGCAACCTATTCTTTCTCACGAATGCCCATTGAATCCCTTTTGATTCTTTTATTGCCATTAACCAATGCAAAGGGGGTAAATTAACCTTCCCGTACATCTTGGGAGGGAGCAGGAAAAACACGTGGCCACAGAGAGAACACACAACCTTCACCACTCGAGGTCAGGATCAAAGCTGTTCCCTGGAGCTAGAGGTAGCAGCATTGTCTGCTGTTATCAGGCATGATCTTATTGGGAAGTGGAGTAGGTTTGCTGGGCTGTGACCTACTGCTGATTCTAATTCATATGGCCGTACGTTTGCTCCAACTGCTGATTTCTGAAGCAAGGATCACACCATGCAAACAGAATGCGTTAGCAGTTCTCAGATAGGAGCTAGGGATAGAATAAAGGGATTTTGACAAGATCATAAACTTTGAGAATGAATCAGTTTTTCATTGAATCCACAAGACTGTTACTGTTCTGTGAAGTGCAATCATTGCTTTCTACTTACAAAGTACATTTATTCTTCATCTTAGTGCGAATTGTTAGGTTTAGTGACAGTTACAATCGCATCACGTGGCGAAAAATGACACTACTCTGGACTTCTTAGTGTTGAGGTTTCATGTGAAGAAAGAAAAAATCGGTTTTATATTAGTTCTGAAGCTGGAGAGTTTTTGTTTTAATCTGAATGATGTGACAGGAAAGCATCATTCTACTGACATACTGTATAATACATGCCCTTCAGTGGAGTTTATATAACCTTGTGACTTGGGAAGGATGGATAATGTTATTACGTTTCATTCTTATGAATATGAAGTGTTGCAATGACAGTAAAAATGGTAACAGTATTAAATGATATTTTAATAAGCCATGTATTTAATACTGTTGTGAGGAATATTAATAGCTGCTCCCATTTATAAAAAGAAAACTACTTTGCTGTTTATATCGATTACGTACTATATTTTAATTAATTACAGTCCTGTATTCTTCTAGTTCAGGTCAACGATTAAAGACTTCCTGAACATAATTATCCATGATGGTTTCCCCTGGGCACCTTTAGGTTCATCCATGGACAGAGTTGTTCATGTGATATTTCATGTATCCAGTTACCATGAGCTTTTTGCAGCAGAGGCCTTGTGTGAGGTTAATGAATCAAAACTCATTGGATGTCTTGCAACACCCTACCGAGATTTATAAAATAAATTGGCTGCAATTTTTATGATTTCTGATGTGGACTGTGTGCTTTGTTGTTTTCTAACATTATGTTTGACGGTGGGAATGGTTTGAATTGGATGCAGTCACGTTGAAAATAGTGGAGACATGAGCAACTGCAGCTGCTGGAACGCAAAGAGCTGGAGTAACTCAACAGGTCAGGCAGCATCTCTGGAGGATATGGATAGGTGATGTTTTGGGTGGGGCCTTTCTTCAGACCACTCCATGTCCTCCAGCCTGTCCCACTGTGTTAGTCCAGCACTTTGTGTCCAACACAAGCTTCAAATAATTGGTGGTGATACCACCACAAGCAGAAGCATTCTCGCCAAGAGTTGATGGATTATCACCCAGTGAATTAATAATGCTAATTAACATGTTACTGTTCAGTACTTGCCTTCCAAAAACCTAAAACAGATAAATAAGTTCAATTCTCTGTAGTTCGCAGTGTAAAGACAGCTCTGAAGTAACCAGATATTGTATTCTCTGATTTTGATTGCACTTCTAGATCAATATCTCTGGGCTCAATCTCTCTCGTTCACCTTTCAACACACATCACATTTAATCTAATCTTTGATTGGCTGCTCCTGCATGCATGATCCACCTATGACCAAGCACGGGGTGCAGGCAGGTCACATTGATCCATGGGCATTGCCCAATTTCCTGTGAAATTAACTCCTGCAAATGTAATTAACACTCAGTCTGAAGTTAACAGTAGGGCCATGCATTGCATCAGCACCATTTAAAGAGATTATTAATTAATTGTGGGTTTGTTGGAAAGTCATTTGGAGATGAGGTTGCTTCATTGCAAGGGCCAGGAAACTGCAGTTACATGAGCGTGCATGATAACTGAGCTAATTTTATTCCTCCTTTGCTACTAAAAATGAACAATTCCCTTTTCAACCCCTGAGCCTTCAGCACAGAAAATAGAAAATCTAAAAGTATGCCCATTTTGAAACATAAAAACATAGAAACTGATGGCTGATCATCCAACTCAGTATCCTGTACCTGCCTTCTCTCTATACCCCTGATCCCTTTAGCCACAAGGGCCACGTCCAACCCCCTCTTAAATATAGCCAATGAACTGGCCTCAACTACCTTCTGTGGCAGAGAATTCCACAGATTCACCACTCTCTGTGTAAAAAATGATTTTCTCATCTCGGTCCTAAAAGACTTCCCTCTTATCCTTAAACTGTGACCTCTTAGTTCTGGACTTCCCCTCTCTCTCTGATGGAGGTGCAGTTGGACCCTCATTCACTGCTCTCCTTCTGTGATTCTTGCTGTTTTCCTGCTATCCACCTATCATTTGCCAGGCTTTGTTCTGTCTCCACCTCCTTTTTAGCCTTCGCAATCAGTCTGAATAGTCCCAAATCGAAACGTCTCCCATCTATATCCTCCAGAGATGCTGTCTGACACACTGAAATACTCCAGCAATTTGTGTTTTACACCAGACCATAGAAAAGCACAGCACAGAAGCAGGTCCTTCGGCCCACAATGTCTGTGCTATACTTTCGATGCCAAGGTAAACTAATCTCATCTGCCTGCACGTGGTCCATACCCTCCATGGGCCTCTCTAAAAGCTTCTTAAATGCCACAATCATCAATTCTTTCGCTACCACTCTTTGCAGAGTGTTCCAGGCACCCACCACCCTCTGTGTAAAATAATAATTTCACCTGCATATCTCCTTTAAATTTTTGCCCCTTTCATTTGGAAGCTATGTTTTCTAATTTTTGACATTTTCCCATCTGATGCAAAGAAATGCCTGTATCAGAGCAGATGGGTATGAAGGGTACGATTGCAGTGAAGGTCTTCTCAGTTTAATGATTCTTGTGACTACACTGCCAGAACCTGCCCACTAATTTGCCATATACAGCACATGAAGGGAAATTTAATTGAGAAAAGAACAATAGAACGTGCCCTCTAACCTTGGGCAGATGCTATGCTCCTGATACGCCCATGCTATCTATCCGTTATCGTTTCAGTCCATACAGTTTCTAGATTTAGTTTAGTTTAGAGATACAGCATAGACACAGGGCCTTAAACCCATCATGTCCGCACTGACCAACAATCACCCAGTGCACTAGTTCTATCCCACACACTGGGGACAATTTACAGAAGGCAATTAACCTACAAGCCCGCATGCCTTTGGAATGTGGGAGGAAACTGGAGCGCCCAAAGAAATCCCACGCTGTCACAGGAAGAATGTGTAAGAAGAAACAGACAACACACTTAGTCAGTATTGATCCCGAGTCTCTGGCACTGTAATGCCCCTGTCCCACTTAGGAAACCTGAACGGAAACCTCTGGAGACTTTGTCACCCACCCAAGGTTTCCGTGCGGTTCCTGGAGGTTCCCGGAGGTTTTTGTCAGTCTCTCTACATGCTTCCACTACCTGCAACCTCCGGCAACCACCTGCAACTCGACCGCTGTTCTCTTATTATTTGTGAATTTGATTATTTGGCTAAAACGAAAGGAGGAGTTTGTCAGATTCTGAGTGGATGCATGAAGGTGAGTAATGTCATTAGTGTTTGAGTTGAAGAAAGCTACAGTGAGAGAGTGGCAGCTACAGACTGCTGCAGTAGATTGTTGGGCTGGGGTATGATGCATGATTGGACAAGATACTGGAAGATGGCTGAGAGGGTGTGGATATTGGAAGTGTTGTGGAACAGTAATCCATCCTCTGATAAAATATTTACTTGAAAAAACCTTCACCTTCTGGAGAAAAAAAGAAGCCTGTATTTTACCAGTGTAGCCTACAAACTCTGCAACATAGCATTTTTTATATATATTTAGAAAGAGTGTGTTCAATGTGTCTCTATCTGGCTATTACTTCTTGCCCTAATGCAGAAAGGGTGACACATAGTCATTCTCTCCTAACATTGCCTACCCTGCCTGATCATCACATGCTTACAGGCCCCTGGACTTGTGGTCTCATGATTAAAGTATCCCTTCGTCCACTTAGATAGATAGATAGATCCTTTAATAATCCTTTACAGGAAATTACAGTGCCACAACAGCTTCAAGACAGACATAACACCACACATTTCCTCAGGTAACTTCCATACTTAATAAGTTAAAATACAATGAACGAATACTAAAAAAGGTGCAAAGTTATTTTTGTGCATTGTAAAACCTTATAGCAGCTGGTATACAAGACTTCCTATATCTCTCAGTTTTGCACATTGGTGCAATCAGTGTCTGACTGAAGGTGCTGCTCTTGATCACCTTCAGGGCGTGGAGTGGGTGAGTGGGGTTGGTCATTATTGAACCCAGTTTGTTCAGAGTTCTGGCCTCTGCCACCTGCTGGACCGTTAGTTGCTCAGCCCCGACCACAGAGCCGGCCTTCCTGATCAGCTTGTCCAGTCTGTTTTTGTCCGCTATGCGGGCGCCTTCTCCCCAACAGGCCACACTAGTCCTGATGTAGAAGAGGACAAGCCTCTCAAATGTCTTCATAATATGTGAGGTGAGCGCTACGGGTCTGTAGTCATTGTGGTGAGTGGGTTGGGTCTTCTTTGGGACAGGTACCAGGCAAGATGTTTTCCACAGCCTTGGGACCTTCTGTAGACGCAAGCTCAGGTTGAACAGGTGTGTTAGAATACCACACAGCTCTGAAGAGCAAGTCTTCAGTAGCCTTGGGCTGGTGTCATCGGGCCCCACTGCTTTCCCTGGCTTCAGTCTGTCCAGCATCATCTTGACCTGAGCAGTATGAAGAGTCATAGGTGGGGCTGCTGGTGGAGTGGGAGGTGGGAAGAGGGGACTCCGTGCAGGTGACATCTCAGGAGTGTTGGAGAGAGGGAGGGGAGGTGGAGAGGAAGTAGCAATGGTCAGCAGACCAGGTGGGGGAGGCTGGGGTGGTGTGGGGCAGTCAAATCTGTTGGAAAATCGGTTCAGATCATCAGCCAGACTCTGTTCGCCATCAGGCAGTGTACCGCCCTTCTGCTTCATGCCCAGTGATCTTTCCCATTCCAGCCCATACCTGCTTCACTCCATCTTGCTGCAGCTGTCGTTCTAATTTGAGCCTATAGGCTTCTTTCCCCTCCTTAATCCTCACCTTCAGTTCCTTTTGAAGTTCTTTGATTTTATTCCTGTCGCCCTCCCTGAAAGCCTTTTTCTTCTCATTTAGTAAGGCCTTCAGGCTGCTGGTAATCCATGGTTTGTTATTAGGGTAGCAACGAATTACCCTGGATGGCATGATGTCATCATAACAGAAATTGATGTAATGGGTAATGCATTCTGTTAGGCCGTCAATGTCTTCCCCATACTCCTCACAGAACACATCCCAATCTGTTGTCTCAAAACAGTACCTCAGGGCTTCATCAGCCTCAGGATACCAGCCTCTTGATGTTCTGGTGGTGACAGGCAGCCTTAAGGCTGTGGTTACGATCCTGATACTGAACAAACTACCTATCATCAATCGCTACATTCTTCATGGGACCATCGTTTTGGTGCCACTATACAAGATGAGGTCTGATTATTTAGTTTGGTAGAATTTTATATATATACTAGACCAAGTGGGACCCGTCGGGTCCCGTCCCTCAACCCGGGGGGGGGGGGGGGAGGGGGGACGAACAGCTGGTCCCTGAATGTAATATTCCACCACTCACCCATAGGTCCCAATAGGGGGCGGTAGAGAGGGAGGGGGGTAGAGAGGGAGGGGGGTAGAGGGGGAGGGGAATGGAGTGGGAAGGGGTTAGAGAGGGACAGGAAGAGGGTAGAGAGGCACAGAGAGGGGGAGGGGGAGGAGGTAGAGAGGGAGAGGGAGGGGTGTAGAGAGGTAGAGGGAGGTGGAGGCTGGTAGAGAGGGAGAGGGCAGAGAGGGAAGGGTAGAGACCCCACCCCATCTCCCTCCTCCTCATTTCCCTCATCCTCCTCACATTCCCTACCCCAGGACCTACCCTGGTCATAGAGCAGCGCCAGGGCCTGGAACTCGGCCTGGTTCTTGTACTCGACCTGGCCCTGGTTGTAGACCCAGGCTCATCCATGGTTCCAGTGGCAGCATCCAGCCATCAGCTCGGCCTCCGCCTGGGCTCCGGTCCAGGCCCAGGCTCATCCATGGTTCCAGCGGCAGTCTCCAGCCATCAGTTCGGCCGCCGCCTGGGCTCCAGTGCAGGTTCCGACTGCACCGTCCCTTACCCAGACTCCACTTGGGCTCCAGTCCAGGCCCAGGTTCGTCCTCGGTTCCAGCGGCGACTTCTTTATCGGCCCCAGTCACGGCCCCATCCTAAGCCCCGGGCTCGGCTCTCACTCCAGCTCGAGCACCAGGCTCGGCTCCAGCCAGGGCCCGCGACTCCACTCTCGCCACCAGATGTCGGGCGTCGGGCACCGGCAGCCGCCGCACGAGTGCTGGAGTGGCCCTCCCTGCAAGAGTGTCCCATCCTGCCTTGCGAGTCCATTGTGATGTCACTCTGGGTTTTTTTTTCCAAAATGGGTGAGTTTTCGGTCTGTTTTTAAAACTTTAAAGGATTAAAAAGTTCGGAAATATAGGTGGAAATGCGATGGGAAGACATTTATCACCTCGAGGGGGGAAATGTGAGTAGAATGTGTGAAAATGGGAAGGCTGTGGCCTAGCGTTTGGAAGGAAATGAGAATCAAGCAGATTGTGCCCAGATGACACACACCCACACACACACATATACATACACACAAACAAGATGAGAGTTTTAGTTATATAGATATATATTTTTTACCCCTTCAGAATTAGTTAATAATCAGCTAAGATAGGAGGGATGAGGGGTATGAGTGAGAAGGCTTACTTCACCTAACCTTGCAAGTCCACTGAAATTTTCTAATGCATTTGGTCTTGGCATTCGTGCTCTATTCGTCTGTCCATTTATTCCAGACTGAATGATTATTTACCACTGGTATAAAGGTGTTGTCTATCTTTTTGAATATTGATTTTTGTTTAAAGTGTCCAATAAAACTTGCTAACTCTCTGGTTAACTTCCAATTACTGAAAACCCCAAGAAAACTGCTGATTCTGAAATCCTGCAATAAGTGAATGTTAGACACATAGCATCATAACAGTGTCAAATGCTGTCTGTGGTGAGAGAAGGAAAATACAGCGTTTGATGTCAATGACCTTTCATCAGCACTCAAGGAATTTAAAAAGCATGTGTTTCAACTTGCTGCAAAGGGTGAGGGCTGGAGAGATCAAAGAGACTGCCTGCAATGTGATGGAAACCAAGAGACACTGAATGACATGAGTGGAGTTGGTGCCGGCTGAGAGAGGGGACGATGACTCATTAATTGTGGCTGCTCAGCAAGGTGGAGAAGCAAGAAGGAAATGTCTGAAACAGGATAGTGAAGACAGCCAGTAGGATCATTGGTGCCCCCCTCCCTTTCCTGTTGGAGATCTACCAGAAGCGCTGCATTCGCAAAGCCATCTCCATCATTAAGGACCTTTACCACCCCTCGCACTACATCTTCTCCCTCCTGCCATCTGGGAAGAGTATCAGCTGTAGAACCAGCAGGATGCTAAACAGCTTCTTCCCACAAGCAATAAAAATGGTTAACGGACTGTGTCCCCTCCCCATACACACACACCCCCACCCCCACATCTAACCCCTCCCGACACCTGTCAAGGTGAAGCCACTGAACAGCACTTTAAATTAGTCCTATGTTAAGGATCGAATGTTCTGAATGTCTGTTTTAGTTCTATTTTAGTTCTATTTTAGAGATGATAATTTTTAACTTGTAAGTATTTATTTCTGTTTTTATTAATTGCACTGACAAAACAGACGAGAAACAAATTTTCGTTTCTTCTGTGTATGCAAGTACTCAGTGAAATGACAATAAAGTGAATACTGATACTACTGAATACTGAAAACAGAGGAGTAGAAGGAAAGGGAAATTGGAAAAAATAGTTGAGACACAAGAGGCTGCAGATGTAGGAATCTTGAGCAAAACACAAAGTTCTGGGAAAACTCAACAGGTCAGGCAGCGTCTGGAGAGGGAATGAACACACAGTTTTGGGTCTGGACCTTTCCTCAGACTAATGCAGATATCCTATCAGATGTACAGAGTCTCAAACCATCTGCTGGATCTGACAGTCATCAGGACAAACTTTGTTACTTAACACAAAATTACTTCAAGAATGCTGGAAATGGTGAAGCCTGTGAAATGGTGAGGAAAAAAAGTTGCTGGAATTGTGAGATACAAAAGACTGCAGATGCTGGAAAACTGAAATGAAGACTGAATTCTGGAAATATTCAATAGGCCAGGCAGTGCCTGTGGAGAGGGAGAAACAGATAAATTATTTGATATCCTTTTGCAGAACTCCGATGCTAACTGTACAAGGTTAATCAAGTGAAATTGTCGAATTCATTGTTAAATTCAGAGGGCCGGAATGGCAAGTTGATGGAAAGTTAGAAGCTGTGTGACAATATCTGCCAACAGTGTCTCTGATTTCATCTATGATTGAATGGTGGAGTAGACTAGATGGGCTGAACGGCCTAACTTTGTCCCTCTGTCTAAAGCGGAGGTTGAGGCTTGCACGATTACAGAAGAACAAGAATGAGGTATTTACCCATCGTTTTTTTCCTGATATTCATTGTTTTCACTGAAATGACTTTGCCTCTGTCCCTTGATATCTTTGGTTAACAAAAAATATTGTGTTTCTTCCACTGCGTGCAGTGATCAGTAAACACTTCATCAGATTTTATTTGAGTAGCATTAGCTGGAAACAAATGAGAGGTGATTGGGTACCTGCTGTGAGAATGGTATCATTTCTGCAGCTGAAAATGGGCTTGTCCAATTTCCACGTCTTAATATATACTTTAATGTGAATGTAAACTTAATGCGAATATAATGGGGATAAAGAGGAACATGTTTCATTATTAATATTTTAAAATGGTTTGTTTTAAATCTATAACAAAAGTGGAACCATTGTCCTGTTTCTATTTTCCATGAATGCTTGCCAGCTTCCTAGGTTGTGTTATAACAATACTCTCACTGGGATGTTTTATGCTATGTGATCTCATAAGACACTGGCTGATAAATGAATTTTCCTTCCATTGCTATTATTCATATAGATTTCTGTGCACTTTTTATATTTCCTTTTTTGCCCTTCATAGATCAGTCTTTTTGGCATTAAATCCAATAATAAATTGATCCAGTGCTGAACAGTAGGGAGGTCATTAGATTTCGGCTTTTTCAGCTGTTTTATTCAGCATTCAAATCCTCAATATTTACCTGGTTTGGTCTTCACCAGTTTCTGCATTTTTGTTATGTAATTTTGAATTGAGTAACAATGTTTGTTGTAATGTGACATGGCCGTGACAGCAATCCTTATGATTGTCATATTCAACAGGTATTGTGAGACTCTGCACACTTGATATGGTACCTGCATTAGTCTAATTCAGATATAGATATGCCCATATTTATTTTCATTTATTCGGCCCATCTCCTTGTCAACCGCAACCTTTATAACTCCACTGTGGAAAAAGAAATGGATACGAACGGGCATCTCTGTTTCATTTTCTGTCTGAGCAGACAAAAAGATTTGAAAGCAGTCCATCGCACCTGCAGCAAATTATAAATCATTTCAACCACTTGTCTGGAAATCAGTCTTTCCTCAGAATAAAATAAAAATACCATTTTCTGGATTAAAGATTTTCCACAAACAGAAATTTCCTATTGGGTGATCTCACAATCCAGGCTCATGTATAATCTGTGACAGTTTCTTCACTGTATCTGTTTTAATACCTGTCTGAAATAAATCCTATATAATTGTTATGGAAAGCTCCTGTAAGAGTCACGCTAGCTTCAGCCCAACGTTTTAAAACCCTTTTTGATGAGTGAGATGAGCATTTAGTGAGCTCAGGACTTCTGTGATTAAGGGAAAACCAACGCTACTGCTGAAATTATCCCAGGCAGAGGTGCACAGTTTCTCAGACACACCAAATGTCTGCTTCATAAACCGACAGTTATTAAGCTGCATATATTAATTAGCCTGTCAGCATTTTAAATGAAAAAAAAAAACTTCTTCCACTCAGATTAAAAGTTGGCGACACGAACTAATCAGATCATTTAAAAGAGGCTACAGCTAAATTTCCGAAACAATCAGAATATTTGAAAAGAAGAAGCACCAATTTGAGCCACGACGTTGTTAGGATGGTCTGATGTTAATCATAGTCATGGTTCCCTGTGTGTTATTTAGTGATTTGTTTCCACAGAAAACCAAACCAAACTTGAAAAGTGATTTGGAATCCACACTGGGAAAGTGGAACAGGCTTTTCTCTCTTTGCTCGAGGTAAAGGATCAGTTGAATAAATATGTTTCTGTTTGGTCTGAACATACTTTTGTGAGTGAGTCACTTGCTCCACAACACTTCCAACTGCTATAAACTTGCGATTTTTGTTAAGGAACTTTATGGTGTAAGCCAGCATGTTGTCTTTTGTGGAAGTTTATTATTAGGAGGCTTCAGGCGAGATAAAGATCTTGCAGATTCCCCCAGTCACCTACGCACTAGGGGAAATTTGTAGCATCCAATTAACCTTCCAACCCTTTCATCTTTGGATGTGGGAGGAAACTTTGGATGTGGGAACACCTGGAGGATACCCATGCTGTCGCAGAGACAATGTGTAAATTCCACACAAAACAACCTGGAGGTCAGGATTGAATCTAAGTTTCTAAAGCTGTAAGGCAGCAGCCATTCCAGCTGTGTCAAAGTGTCCTGCCTCTCCCTCTGTTTACACCTCCTTCTGTGGGGTTAGCTTTGACAGTATTCATCCTAATAATCTTAACACATTAGTTTTGCCAGTTTGATTGGCCTGGTCTCCAACTTCTGTAAACAATCCCATTGCTCACTACACCCCTTTCTTTGCAACTTAAACAAGATTTGTTTTTTCGCTTTTGCAGATCTGATCAAAGATCACTGACTCACTGTTTTCTCTCTCACTGGATGCTGACTGGCCTACAGGACATCAGTTTTGTTTTGTTTTACTTCAGATTTCCAGCATCTGCAGTCTTCTTGGTTTTCCGTCATTTGAAGCAGTTAGCTGAAGGGCATTAAAACAAGGTATTGGTGAAACATTGTTTCAATTGCATCAGAAGATCTGAGATTCCTTTATCATTTAACAACTCTATAGTTTAGATATAGGAACTGCAGATGCTGGTTCACAAAATAAAAGACACAAAGAGCTCGAGTAACTCAGCGGGTTTAGTTTATTGTCACGTATACCGAGGTACAGTGAAAAGCTTTTTTTGTTGTGTGTTATCCAGTCAGGGGAAAGACTATACATGATTACAATCAGGCCGTCCACATTTCACAGATACAGGATAACGTTTATTGCAAGAAAAAGTCAAATTAAAGATATTCCGAGGGTCTCCAATAAGGTATATAGTAGCTCAGAACCACACTCTAGATGGTGATAGGATGGTTCAGGCAACATCTCTGGAGAACTTGGATAGTTGACATCTCGGGTCGGGATCCTTCTTCAGACTGATTGTAGTAGGGGGGAGAAAGCTGGAAGAGAGATGGTCTCATCCCCACATCTCTTCCAGCATTCTACCCCCCCCCCCTCCCCCACCCCTACAATCGGTCTGAAGGAGGGTCCCAACCCAAAAAAGTCACCAATCGATGCTCTCCAGAGATATTGCCTGTTACTACAGCTTTTGTGTCATTTTACGTTGCCAAGATAAACAGTTTCATTGAGGAGCATATCATTATCAGCATTTGTGAAATTGATCAATGGTTCATTACAAATGGCTTCAATTGACTCGTGTGAGTCTGGCCTCATGTCATCAAAACCTAATGAAACTATACAGATGGGTCACGAAGTTCACAATTTACAGTTCAAATATAATGATGATTGGGAGTTCTTATGAGTGCTGGGGACAATTAAGGAAATGTAAGAAACTCCATTGGAAAACCCTCTTTTTTTCCAATTAACAAGAATATTTTCCTTCAGTAGACATTCTGCTAATATGTGAGATTGTATAAGCACCTTATGTAGGAAGCTGTCATGTAAAAATCCATTGAATCAGTTGTGATGACAGAGGCATTCATCAGGATAGTTGACGAATGATCATCAATATTCTCGGCGGTCATAGCTAATGGTTTCAGCAGAGATGGAAAAAAAAAATGGTATGACCTTCGGGGAACAATGCAGCACCAATTCTTCCCTTCCAACATTTGGATCTCCCTTGATAATTCAACAGTGCTGAGCAATAAAAGTAATGGAATAAAAGCAGAAACTGAGTATTCATCAGGTCTGGAATCATCTGTGCTAAGAGTTCTATGACCATTCGTCGCCAAGGAATATTAAGTATATCAACAGATCCTGCTCCAGCTCACAGTGCCTTTTGAGCCTTTAATGTTATAGGGGCAGAATTAGGCCATTCGGCCCATCAAGTCTAATCCGCCATTCAATCATGGCTGATCTATCTTTTCCTCTCGACCCTATTCTACTGCCTTCTCCCCATCACCCCTAACACCCGTACTAATCAAGAATCTGTCAATCTCTGCCTTAAAAATACACAATAACTCAACCTCCTTAGCCGTCTGTGGCAATGAATTCCACAGATTAACCACCCTCTGATGAAAAAAATTCCATCACATTTCCTTTCTAAAGGCACGTCATTTTATTCTGAGGCTACGGCCTCTGGTTCTAAACTGTCCCACCTAAACATTCTCTCCACAGCCAATCTAGTAAATTACAAACCAGCAACTTGCTTTTAAATCTCGGGTCCATTCTTGAGTTGGTAGTCAACCTTTTTTTGCTTCCTATCTTATTTTATTATTAATATGAGTAAATGTGAACTTTTTTTAAACGAACGGTGCACTTTGTAGGTTTTATGGTTGGTCATGTGAGATGTGACTAATATTTAATCAAATAGAGTAAAATCTAATTCCATCCGATGTTTTTCACTCTGGTGCTTGCCATTATTTTTTAATATAATGAGGAAGGGGATGTAATTGACATGATATTCCCAAATGGATTGAATAGTTTCCATATGCCTGGGTGGCTTACCACAGAATGAACAATCAAAGGAAGATGGATCACATTCAATTTGTAAGCTTGCACATGATAATAAAAACCCTGAATTATTTGCATTAAAATTCTTTGCTACCACCATATCAATTCTGATCCTAATTAATTCAGCTGTAGTATTACTGATAAGGGACTGCCAACAACACATGGCACTTTGGTTTATAAAACATAGTGGTGTGCTTTCATAAAGATAGGCTTTCAATTGTTCCTTGTGTTTTCCTCATCTGAGCTTCATTACAGATTTTTTTCCCACAGTGGGGAAAAGTCTGTGTACATGAGTCGAATCTACTGACAAGATCTACAACACATTGTCAATGTATTTGTAAATAGTTTAAGGTGATCCAATTAAAAATAAAGAGCTAATGCCCAAGAAGGCTGCAGCTATAGCAACAATGCTCAGGTTACTCATTTGCTCATTTGGTATTTTATGCTTCACAATGCTGCTGCTTTGAACAGAGACTTATGCAAAAGTGGTTTAGGGAATTAAGATAAGAAGAAGACCAATAGCACTGTTCAAAACTGCACCAGAGAGCATGCACTGATAAGTGTTCATCGTGTATTAAAACAATTAGCAGCATGAACTGGTAATATATTCTCAGATTATTAACCATGCCTTTGCATAGATCCTGCTAATCCTCATTATAATGGAGCCACGCAGCCAGAAACAAATTTGTGTTATACAGTACATCTAATTGATTATATGAAAAGTAATGATTTCGCCAGAATTGCTGAACTTTAGACATTGGATTGATGTACATTGGATTTGTCATTCTGGATTTTGCAGGCTGCTTGTTTAGTTACAGTATTACATAAATTTACTTAAAGTGCGAGAGACACAAAATGCTGGAGTAACTCAGTGAGTCAGGCAGCATCCCTGGGGAACATGAATAGGCAACATTTCTGGTCGAACCGATATGTCGCCTAGCCATATTTTCCAGCGATGCTGCCTGACCCGCTGAGTTACTCCAGCATTTTATGTCTTTGTTTTGTAAATCACCATCTGCAGTTCCTTGTTTCTACATGTTGACTAAAGTCAGTTAGTGATGCCACCTTGTACACCTTCAAGCAAATGGCGGGCATGAAGTGACTTCAAAGTGTAATTAGGATTTACAATCTTATTCAGATCAAGTTTCACTTTTCTTTGTCATGGCAATTTACTCCTTCCAGATTGGATTGATTTCTGCAAGTACATGATAAATGTTGCTTGGTTAGGACCCATGCAGGGTCTGAAATGTTTCTAGCTCAGGTAGCCAGGGTGGGAGAGAGAGAGGAACTCTCATCCGATCCCAATCAACCTCAGGTCCAAATCTGCACCATCAGTAAGGATCCTGAATACTGATCCGGAGATAGGAGACTGGACTGTCCTTTCTATAACCTTTTCCCCCAGGTTACCCAGGTAAGTCATACCCTTATCATTTCCATGAATGTCATTGTTAATGTGCAACCTTCTTGGATAAACATAGTCTGATGGAAGACTGTAAGGATTAGAGCAGCTGATTTGCAACCAAATAAAATTGGTTCGAGTTGGTAACAGCTAATCTGATTCTTTATTTTTTCTGTTGACGGGTTAGATCATAATACCTTCATAAGTCTGCATTGCCTTATATAGATCCACTTTTTCTTCCATATGGGTTTCATTATTATTATTGTATGGTTTTGATAGGAATGTCACGTTTTGCATTGCAAGAAACACGATATATCAAAATGTGATTTTTGCATAATGTGAATTTTTCTTTGGAGGCAGGAAGGAAGCCTGAGGAAATCGTTCTAAAAATGGTACTTTAAATAATGGCTTGATAATTATACCTAATGATATTCTTGGCATTTAGCGTAAATATTAAATAGACGCAGTGTGAAGCCAACTTTGGATTGATAGAAACTTTACTTGGCTGTGATCCTGAATCTGGTAATCTGCTTATTTTCCGGTTTCAAACATGAGGCTAAATATATGCATGTTCAGCTATATAATACTGTGTAGTTCTTTAGACACGGTGCATTTACGCATGCTGTCTTTAGAATTAGGATTTCTCTCCTTACTAGAAATTGAAGTGAAAATATTGCAAATACATCTTGCTGGACCGATTAATCTTTGAATGCTTTGTTTTTGCCAAAGTACCATTTCAACTGAATATTTCAGGGATGTCGGGACTTTCATATGACGAAAGACTGCATAGACTCGGCTTGTACTCGTTAGAATTTAGAAGATTGAGGGGGGATCTTATAGAAACTTAAATTCTTAAGGGGTTGGACAGGCGAGATGCAGGAAGATTGTTCCCGATGTTGGGGAAGTCCATAACAAGGGGTCGCAATTTAAGGATAAAGGGGAAATCTTTTAGGACTGAGATGAGAAAAACATTTTTCACACAGAGAGTGGTGAATCTCTGGAACTCTCTGCCACAGAAAGTAGTTGAGGCCAGTTCATTGGCTATATTTAAGAGGGAGTTAGATGTGGCCCTTGTGGTTAAAGGGATCAGGGGGTATGGAGAGAAAGCAGGTACAGGATACTGAGTTGGATGATAAGCCATGATCATATTGAATGGCGGTGCAGGCTCGAAGGGCCGAATGTCCTACTCTTGCACCTAATTTCTATGTTTCTATGTATTGGTTATGGAACGGAGAATGGGCATTGACCATTTCATTTAACTGCTATACAAAAAGGATAGTAAACATTATGCTACTTATTTGTCACATCTACCATGGTACAGTGACATTCATTTTGGTATACAATTCAGTACAAGTATCACTGTACAAAAGCACTTAGATACATATTAGATTAGCATCTCAGATACAGTGCAAGCCTAAAGCAGTGAGCCAGTATTCAGAGTCACCAATTTGGCGCCATTTTCAAGTCCCAGTTGTTGTAAGTAAAGGGATTGCCTGCAGAAGCAGTTGAAATGGTTCAAGAAGAAACATCTTGGGGAGATTTGAAAGGTAATTGCTTCATGAAACAGCACTGAAATACCAACCATCTGTATTTTCTCTACAATGCAGCCTCTTAACATCCTGTGCAATTTCAACATTTTCTGTGGTTAGTTTTGATATATGAGGTCTAGGCAGCATGGGACACTTTGAAAAACAAAGATCTGTTAAATGAATTTACAGCAGAATTTGAAATGTTTCACTTTCAGTCACTTTGGTCATTAGGCTGGTTTGACTCTCTACAATAATGGGCTGAACCTTGGTCCAAGTGATGAATGACCATCACCAAGAGCTTACTGTGTTTGTATTTGCTCAGACTTTCGAGAGGTTTATCTGCAGCTGGAATCTGTCAGCCAATATCTCAACATCTTGCTCTACTCCCTGTAGACCCATGACTGTGTGGTCTAGTACAATGCCAACTCGATCTTCAAATTTGCCGATCATAACACTGTTGTCGGCCAATACCCACTGTTGATGATGCGACAAAGTAGTTCGAGAACCAAGTGTCATGGTGTTAGGTAATATCGTTAAGATGAAACTTAATCTCGGTAAGATGAATTTAGATTCTTAGATCACTGGGATCTGTTTTGGAGTAAAGGGGAACTGTACAAAAGGGACGGATTGCATCTTAACAGGTGGGGGACCAGCATTCTGGCAGGCAGGTTTGCCACTGCTACACGGGTGGTTTTAAACTGAATAAGGGGGGTGGGGTGTTGAATGGGATAGTTGAGGATGGAGTTAAAGGGAAAGGGTTTCTTAAATGTGTGAGCGTAGAGGCAGAGGGGTATAAAATGAGGGTAGAAGCAATAGGTAGCAAGGAGAAAAGTAAAAGTGGCAGGCAGACAAATCCAGTGCAAAAATCAAAAAGGGCCACTTTTCAACATAATTCTATAAGGGGTAAGAGTGTTGTAAAAACAAGCCTGAAGGCTTTGTGTCTCAATGCAAGGAGCATTCGTAATAAGGTGGATGAGTTGAATGTGCAGATAGCTATTAATGACTATGATATAGTTGGGATCACGGAGACATGGCTCCAGGGTGACCAAGGCTGGGAGCTGAACATCCAGGGATATTCAATATTCAGGAGGGATAGACAGAAAGGGAAAGGAGGTGGGTAGCGTTGCTGGTTAGAGAGCAGATTAACGCAATAGAAAGGAAGGACATTAGCTTGGAGGATGTGGAATCGATATGGGTAGAGCTGCGAAACACTAAGGGGCAGAAAACCCTAGTGGGAGTTGTGTACAGGCCACCTAACAGTAGTAGTGCAGTTGGGGATGGCATCATACAGGAAATTAGAAATGCGTGCAACAAAGGTAAAACAGTTATAATGGGTGACTTCAATCTACATATAGATTGGGTGAATCAAATTGGCAAGGGGTGCTGAGGAAGAGGATTTCTTGGAATGTATGCCGGATAGATTTCTAAACCAACATGTAGAGGAACCAACGAGAGAGCAGGCTATTCTAGACTGGGTATTGAGTAATGAGGGGTTAGTTAGTAGTCTTGTTGTGCGTGGCTCCTTGGGCAAGAGTGACCATAATATGGTTGAGTTCTTCATTAGGATGGAGAGTGACATTGTTAATTCAGAAACAAGGGTCCTGAACTTAACGAAAGGTAACTTTGAGGGTATGAGACGTGAATTGGCCAAGATAGACTGGCAATTGATTCTTAATGGGTTGACGGTGGATATGCAATGGAAGGCATTTAAAGACTGCATGGATGAACTACAACAATTGGTCATCCCAGTTTGGCAAAAAAATGAATCAGGGAAGGTAGTGCATCCGTGGATAACAAGGGAAATCAGGGATAGTATCAAAACAAAAGATGAAGCGCACAAATTAGCCAGAAAAAACAGCCTAGCAGAGGACTGGGAGAAATTCAGAGTCCAGCAGAGGAGGACAAAGGGCTTAATTAGGAAAGGGAAAATAGATTATGAAAGAAAACTGGCAGGGAACATAAAAACTGACTGCAAAAGCTTTTATAGATATGTGAAGAGAAAAAGATTAGTTAAAACAAATGTAGGTCCCTTGCAGTCAGAAACGGGTGAATTGATCATGGGGAACAAGGACATGACAGACCAATTGAATAACTACTTTGTTTCTGTCTTCACTAAGGAAGACATAAATAATCTGCCGGAAATAGCAGGGGACCGGGGTCAAATGAGATGGAGGAACTGAGTGAAATCCAGGTTAGCCGGGAAGTGGTGTTAGGTAAATTGAATGGATTAAAGGCCGATAAATCCCCAGGGCCAGATAGGCTGCATCCCAGAGTACTTAAGGAAGTAGCCCCAGAAATAGTGGATGCATTAGTGATAATTTTTCAAAACTCTTTAGATTCTGGAGTAGTTCCTGAGGATTGGAGGGTAGCTAATGTAACCCCACTATTTAAAAAGGGAGGGAGAGAGAAAACGGGGAATTACAGACCAGTTAATCTAACGTCGGTAGTGGGGAAACTGCTAGAATCAGTTATTAAAGATGGGATAGCAGCACATTTGGAAAGTGGTGAAATCATTGGACAAAGTCAGCATGGATTTATGAAAGGTAAATCATGTCTGACGAATCTTATAGAATTTTTCGAGGATGTAACTAGTAGAGTGGATAAGGGAGAACCAGTGAATGTGTTATATCTGGACTTTCAGAAGGCTTTCGACAAGGTCCCACATAAGAGATTAGTTTACAAACTTAAAGCACACGGTATTGGGGGTTCAGTATTGATGTGGATAGAGAACTGGCTGGCAGACAGGAAGCAAAGAGTAGGAGTAAACGGGTCCTTTTCACAATGGCAGGCAGTGACTAGTGGGGTACCGCAAGGCTCAGTGCTGGGACCCCAGCTATTTACGATATATATTAATGATTTGGACAAGGGAATTGAATGCAACATCTCCAAGTTTGCGGATGACACAAAGCTGGGGGGCAGTGTTAGCTGTGTGGAGGATGCTAGGAGGCTGCAAGGTGACTTGGATAGGCTGGGTGAGTGGGCAAATGCATGGCAGATGCAGTATAATGTGGATAAATGTGAGGTTATCCACTTTGGTGGCAAAAACAGGAAAGTAGACTATTATCTAAATGGTGGTCGATTAGGAAAGGGGGAGACGCAACGAGACCTGGGTGTCATGGCACAGCAGTCATTAAAAGTAGGCATGCAGGTGCAGCAGGCAGTGAAGAAGGCGAATGGTATGTTAGCATTCATAGCAAAAGGATTTGAGTATAGGAGCAGGGAGGTTCTACTGCAGTTGTACAGGGTCTTGGTGAGACCACACCTGGAGTATTGCGTACAGTTTTGGTCTCCAAATCTGAGGAAAGACATTATTGCCATAGAGGGAGTGCAGAGAAGGTTCACCAGACTGATTCCTGGGATGTCAGGACTTTCATATGAAGAAAGACTGGATAGACTTGGCTTGTACTCGCTAGAATTTAGAAGATTGAGGGGGGATCTTATAGAAACTTACAAAATTCTTAAGGGGTTGGACAGGCTAGATGCAGGAAGACTGTTCCTGATGTTGGGGAAGTCCAGAACAAGGGGTCACAGTTTAAGGATAAGGGGGAAATCTGTTAGGACCGAGATGAGGAAAACATTTTTCACACAGAGAGTGGTGAATCTCTGGAATTCTCTGCCACAGAAGGTAGTCGAGGCCAGTTCATTGGCTATATTTAAGAGGCAGTTAGATGTGGCCCTTGTGGCTAAAGGGATCAGGGGGTATGGAGAGAAGGCAGGTACAGGATACTGAGTTGGATGATCAGCCATGATCATATTGAATGGCGGTGCAGACTCGAAGGGCCGAATGGCCTACTCCTGCACCTATTTTCTATGTTTCTATGTTTCTATGAAAGAGTTGATTATTGAACTAAGAAAGTGAGGCGGTGAATATAACCTGTCCTCATGAATGGAGCTGCTGAAGAGATGGTCGGCGGCTCAGGTTCCTAGCATGCATATCACCAGAAACATCACCCGGTCCCTTCACACTGATGCTGTGATCAAGAAATGGCATCAGCATATTTACTATCTTAGGCATCAGAGAAGTTTTGGTCGATCCACGAGATTACAACAGATACACTATAGAATGTATTCGGTTGGAATGCATCTCAGCCTGGTATGGCAACTTCTCTTCTTTTGACTGCCTGAAACCTCGAGAGAATGGTGAGCACAGCCTAGCCCATCACTTCCTTCCATCCAGTCCATCATCATGGTGTGTTGCAGCAGTATTGATGGAAATATTGTCAAGGTTGCATGTCTGTCTGGTTCCTTTCGTATAACAATTCTACCTTTGGGCAAAGATGCAGAAACTGAAGTTTTGTCTTTTGGAATTGGTGTGCTACAAACTATATTTTGTGCTCAGTATCCTCCCCTTCGCATTACATATTGTACTGAGTTTAATGCGATTGTACATCTTGTTAGGATTGGATAGCATGCAAAACAAAGCTTTTCATTGCACCTGGTCTAAAGGATCTGTGACCGGAGAGCAGAGCAGAAATGTATATCTTCCCCGACGATTCAACTTAAAGAAGGAGCATTGTAATGTCTTCACCAGGAAGTGGCAGAGTACTGAATTCAATGTCAAATTGGGTACAGGATGAGGGAAAGAAAGAATGGACTGATTAAACACTTAATGGATAATATTCCTACGTAATTATTTGACTGATGATGAAATGTGCTGGATGTGCTGGCAGGCAGATGGGTCTAGTGTAGATGAGGTATCTTGGACAGCAGGGGCAATTTGGGCAGAAGGACCTGTTTCTGCGCTGTTTGACTCTATTACATACTTCAGATTCAGATTCACATTTATTGTCACATGCACCAATTAAGGTACAGTGATATTTGAGTTACCATGCAGCCGTGCAATTAAAACAACACAACACAATTAAAAAGAATGATAGAACTTAACATAAACATCCACCACAGTGATACCATTTAAGGAATTTTTAAAAACGATTCTATCTGAGCAGATGCAATATATTTTTTTAAAGTTATCTGATATCCATGTGATCCCACAGGGGCTGCACGGCACAGTGGTGCAGTGGTAGAGTTGCTACCTGACAGCGCCAGAGATCCTGGTTTGACCTTGATTACAGGTGCTGTCTGTACGGAGTTTGTGCGTTCTCCCTGTGACTGCATGGGTTCTCTCTGGGTGTTCTGGCTTTCTCCTATATTCCAAAGACGTGCAGGTTTGTAGGTTAATTGGCTTCTGTAAATTGCCCCTAGTGTGGAGGTTGGAACTAGTGTATTGGTGCTTGTGATTGGCACAAAGTCAGTGGGCCGTAGGGCCTGTTTCCACACTGTATCTCTAAGTGGAACTAAAATCTCTTTGTAACAGCATCCTGACACACACGTCCCTTTGTGTCTTCTGTCTCACCGCACCCCTCCTCTTTATACTTGATATCTTCCCTCTCCACTCACAGTCCTGATGCAGGAATGTTGACCATTGCTTTCCGGCCACAGTTGATGCTCAACCCACTCAGTTCCTTCAGTTCCCCCAAACTCATTAGAGTGGAAACAAAACATGCAATAATGGTGGGAAAAAAACCTCCGGAAAGTTCTTCTCTGATCTTGCTGGTGACAAATCAAGTCCCAAGAGAATGTTTCTACTAGTGGGAGAGTCTAGGACCATAGGTCAGAGCCTCAGAATTAAAGGACATTCCTTTAGGAAAGAGATGAGGAGGAATTTCTTTAGTCAGAGCGTCGTGAATCTGTGGAATTCTTTGCCACAGAAGTCTGTGGAGGCCGACAATGGATATTTTTAAGGCAGAGATTGATAGATTGTTGATTAGTACGGGTGTCAAGGGTAATGAGGAGAAGGCAGGAGAATAGGGTTAAGAGGGTAAGATCGATCAGCCATAATTGAATGGCAGAGTAGATTTGATGGGCCAAATGGCCTAATTCTGCTCCTTTTACTAATTAACTTTTGCGCCTATTGTTACCTGTTTTAAATCCATTTAATGGAGATGAACATTACCGGAAGAAACAATGTTTATTGCCCTGGAG
This sequence comes from Amblyraja radiata, assembly GCF_010909765.2. Classification (NCBI taxonomy): domain Eukaryota; kingdom Metazoa; phylum Chordata; class Chondrichthyes; order Rajiformes; family Rajidae; genus Amblyraja; species Amblyraja radiata. The sequence continues at coordinate 17,816,992 of NC_045958.1, read as the reverse complement.
TTAAGTGGTGTTGTTTGCCAGGCCATTTTAAAGGCCGGGTAAGAATAAATTGCCTGCTTGAGACTTATGGTCTGGAGTCTGGCTTGCCTTCTGACTGGCTTTCCTACTCTGATTACATTAATGAACTAAGTGGATTTTTACAGCATTGAGATGATTTTATGGTCTCAATAATTGATGTTAGCTTTATATTTCATATTTATTCAGTTAACTTTAAATCCCTAACTGCAGCAGTGTTAATTGTGCTATTAAACTAATCATCAATAGCCAGGTCACTAGTCCAGTCTTTTGATTACTAGTCAAGTAACTTCTTTACTTCATGACATATCCACTTCTCTCCCTGATCATTTTTGTTGTATTTGAAGTTATGTTGGGCATTCTCAGACCTTTGCCTGGTGAATGCCTACAATGAATTCAAGGATAATGCATAATGCAATGATGATTCAATGAAAATATTCATTCCTAATATCTAACAGAGTTTTATTCTCTTATGACTTCGACATGCACCATTGATCGTCTATAAATTGATTGGTTCTTTTTTTCCTACTGGGTCAAATCCTTCCATGGCTTTAAAGACCTTTGGCATGATTTCTTGTAGTCTTTGTTTTTCTTGAATAACATTCCTCTTCTTTCTATTGTAATAGTTCACGTTAATTAATCAAGCACATGAACCTCCAATGATATTCTGGTTGGGCTTCTTTCTACACAATGCCAAATTAAATTTTTTTCACAGTTGCTGTGTAATACTTCCTCCTCCGATCGTTAATTGGTTTGGCAATGCATGCTAGAATCTTGCTAATTTTTACTGTAAGTTCATGAAATAATCCTATACCTTCAATGAGTTGCACAATATAGCACTCAGATCCTCCTTCTGTTCCGCAGCCTTAAACACACATTTTTTTCATGGTGGATGCATGGTTGGAGTTAACTCTATCAAGGTCCATTACGGTCTATAGGCGGCACGGTGGAGTGGTGGAAGAGTTGTTGCTTTACAGCACCAGAGACCCGGGTTCGATCCTGTATGTAGTTTGTACGTTCTCCCCGTGACCTGCGTGGGTTTTCTCCGGGAGCTCTGGTTTCTTCCCACACTCCGAAGACGTACAGGTCTGCAGGCTTCTAGGCTTGTTATCATTGTAATGTCCCTAGTGTGTAGGATAGTGCTAGTGTATGGGGATTGCTGGTCGACACGGATTCGGTGGGCCGAAGGGTCTCTAAACAAAACTAAAAATCATGCTAAGCTTATCTATATTAAAAAATATATTTTGGATATGAGCTAATCCTCGAATCGCATCTTCAATCATTTCCAATTTAATTTTCTGATCTAAGACTCTTATCTACAATTACCTTTCTCTCAATTACAAAGCTATACGACATGTTCCTGATACTTTCTTTCAAGTAATTGATATTGAAGTGCAGCCTGTGGTTCAGAGTCTCCAATGGTTTTCATTTTCAGTGACAAATGCCACTTCCTGTTCAAACCAATTTTAGTCAACTAATCTCATTGGACCCAATGATATTTAGTGCCCTTCCTGCTTTATCTGGTCAAATACTTTTCAAAGGAGACAATGTGCTGATCTGGCTGCTAACATCAATGGGTAGTTTCTGAAAGTGTGAATTCAAGCAAATTAGCCTTCTTTTATAAACAGTCCATTGGTTTGGTTGTAATTATGGGCAGGTTTCAGGAAGGAATTACTTGAAATATATTAATAGCCAAAAGGTCCTATTGAGTAATATTAAACATATAGATCAGGTTTCAAGCCAGAATTTCATCGAAACATCTTAAGACGAGTGCCATTAGGAACACAAACTCCTGAAGTAAAGTCAGGACATTCGGAAAATTTTCAAACTGTACAGAGTTTGTTCCTTCTCCTTGTGACCATGTGGGTTTCTCCAAGATCTTCAGTTTCGTCCCATACCACAGACGTACAGGTTTGTAGGCACATTCGCTTGGTATAAATGTAAATTGTCCCTAGTGTGTAGGATAGTGTTAATGTGCGGGGACCACTGGTTGGGGCGGACTCGGTGGGCTGAAGGACCTGTTTCTGCGTTGTATCTCTCAACTAAACTAAGATCAGGTAGCATCTGTGGAAATCAATACAGAATTAATATTCTGGGTTGATGACCTTTCATAAGAATTCAGATAGTTTAAAAACTTTCAGAGCAAAGAGAGACGGAGAAAACAAGAGAGAAGGTTTGTTATAGAGTGCAGTGGAGGCAAGACTGAGTAAATAAATGGTGGAGAGCAGGCTGCTAGTCCATTGTAAACATCAGTAAATAGGAATGAAATGTCTGGAAGAGATGCTAATGATAGCAGGCTAATAACATTTAAAATACTAAAAGAGGGGGCAAATAAAGGAGATTACACTGGAAATGTGAGAAATTAAACTATAATGGCTGATTATCTGAAATTGTTGAATCCATCATTGAATCCCAAGGGCAGTACTGGGCATAGACAAGCTGCAATTCTGCTTCTTGAGCTGACAGTCAACTTTGTTGGAACAGTATTGGATGCCAAAGGCAGAACTATCAGTGGGAGTGCGATGGAAAAGTAAAATAGCAGAAAATTGGAAGTTCATAGATACATAGAAACATAGAAAATAGGTGCAGGAGTAGGCCATTCGGCCCTTCGAGCCCATTCAATATGATCATGGCTGAGCATCAAACTCAGTATCCTGTACCTACCTTCTCTCCATACCACCTGATCCCTTTAGCCACAAGGGCCACTTCTAACTCCCTCTTAAATATAGCCAATGAACTGGCCTCAACTACCTTCTGTGGCAGCGAATTCCAGAGATTCACCACTCTCTGTGTAAAAAATGTTTTTCTCATTTCAGTCCTAAAAGATTTCCCCTTTATCCTTAAACTGTGACCCCTTGTTCCGTACTTCCCCAACATTGGGAACAATCTTCCTGCATCTAGCCTGTCCAACCCCTTAAAATGTTTATAAGTTTCTATAAGATCCCCCCTCTTACCCAGTCTTACCCTAACAAACTGAATGTATTAAGCAAAGTCAATCTGTATTTGGTTCTCATGGTGCAGAGGGTAGCGTGTTATAAGTAAGAACATTGAAGTGGTTCAAGTAGATTGCTGTTAACGTGGGAGTTATTTGATCTTCTGACGATGGGAAGAGAAGAACTGTGATGCCTGTAATTCCGTTCATTTGCTGGAACTGCATCTCCATTCACTTTGGAAATTTTCAATTACATTAATCCCACAAGGTATAATAACTCAATTGTCCCCTTCATCATGCAAAGTGTAGTAACGATGCAGTGGCCATTCAATACCTCGTCATATCCTCGAAGCTCTGAAGAATCATATCGTAATTGTTAATGGCCTCTGACACTTGGTATTTTGCAGAGATGGTGCAAAAATTGGAGTAAAGGACGACTTAATTTGAATTTTTCTAATCTAATCCATCTTTAACAAATTGGAGATTAATATCACACATCTTGGTGTCAATGAGGAGTTAAATTTATGTCACTATATAAAGTGTGTCACGAATAAGTGTGCTAATGAACTCTGGACATACATTTATATGATAGTATTTTAGTTTATCAGTCATAGATCAGGAACCTTATCCTGAGCACTTTATTTTTCTGTTATGCACAAAGCAGTTCTTCATTTTGGATGATGTTCTAAAGGAAACATTGGTCATTGAATTTTAGTTTTCTAGCTATTGTGATAATGTGTGGTCACCAAAAACTTATTTTGCAAAATGAAGAATTAATGCAATTACCACAATGCTGCCTACAGTGTGATGACAAGAGTTCAGGGCATGTATGTCCTTGTTACAATGAACGGATTGAGAAAGCCTCGATGAGAGAGATTGAAGCTCTGGTCATGAAAGAGGAGACATTGGACTGGTACAGGCAGCTGGTATCAAGGGTATCCCTGGAGCATTCACGAACTGAGGAACATATATAAGAAGGAAATCAGGAGGGCGTAAATGGAGGAAGAAATGGCTCTGCCTGATAATATTGAGGAAAGTCCAAGGAGATTTTATGTACATTAAGGGAAACGGAGTAACTAGAGAGATAAATCAGTACATTGGCCTTGATCAGTCAGGTATTGAGTTTTGAAGTTGGGATGTTTTGTTACAGTCATACAAGATGTTGGTGAGGCCACATTTGGAGTATTGAGCTCAGTTTTGTTCACCCTGCTATAGGAAGGATGTTGTTAAGCTGGAAAGAGAGCAGAGAAGATTTTCAAGGTTGTTGCCAGGACTTTAGGGCCAGAGTCGTAGGGAGAGATTGGGCAGGCTAAGACTTTATTCCTTGTAGTGTAGGAGGCTGAGGGGTGATCTTAGAGAGGTGTATAAAATCACGAGGGGAATGGATCAGGTAAATGCACATTGTCTTTTACCCAGAATAGTGGAAACAAGATCCAGTGGGATGTTATGTATGTTTGTAGTTTGTTTGTAGTTTGTTTGGTTGTTTGTTTGTTTGTCTTTTTGCACAAAGTCCACGAGCATTGCCACTTTTCATTTCACTGCACATCTCGTATGTGTATGTGATGAATAAACTTGACTTGACTTGACAGTGAACTTGGGTTTAAGTTGAGAGGGGATAGATTTAATAGAAGCGTGAGGGGCTATTTTTTCACACAGAGAGTAGTAGATATATGGAACAAGCAGGTTGAGGTGGTTGAGACATGTATTATAACAATATTTAAAAGATAGATTTAAAAGATGCTGGAGAAACTCAGCGGGTCAAGCAGCACTTCTGGAGAAAAGGAATAGGTGATGTTTCGGGTTGAAACGCTTGTTCAGACTGAGGAAGGGTCTCAACCTGAAACATCACCTATTCATTTTCTCCAGAGATGCTGCCTGACCCGTTGAGTCATTCCAGTATTTTGTGTCTGTCTTTGGTGTAAACCAGCACCAGCAGTTCTTTTCTAAATATTTAAAGGACAATTGGTCAGCTACTTGAATGGGAATGGTTTAGAGGGATATGGGCCAAACATGGGCAAGTGTAACTAGCATGGATGGGGCATCTTGGTTAGCATTGGCAAGTTAGGCCCAGGGCCATTTTCCCTGCTGTACAGTATGACTCCATCATTCTACACTCCTATTAACAATGTCAGAAGCCCCTAATTTGTGATGTTCGGCAGTGTGTGTAATGAGGGATAATCATATTCTGCATATTCCTTTAGATAAGTGTACAGCAATTCATTATGGCAGTTTCAAAGAGAATCTCCACAGAGCTGTATCAATCATTTATTTGGTAAATTTGCACACTAGTTCAGGACAACTAATTCACATGCATTCCCTAATATAAACTTGTGTTTAAATATATTCATCAATCCACTTTGGCAAGAAGGTATAAATGTTGCACAATGAAAGAACACATCATTTATATGGCATGTCCTTTGGAAGGAGACATTGCTGATTACAGAGACATTGCTGATTGAAAATGAATTAAATCCTAATGTGATAAAAGCAAGGTGCATCTTGAATGCACCAGAAACATTTAGAAAACATAGAGTGGATATGGGAGCCTTGTAGCTGTGACGTGGTTTAAAACACGGGGATTTAATGCTTCCAGCTGCCTAACACGAGAGTCTGTAATGCTCAGAAGGCTGACGCAGTTGGTTCCAAGCATTGATTTTAAACAAGATGTAATTGCCTGCTGTTTTCTCATCAGGATGTGGGTTGACTGCCAGAATGAGCAAAACTTGCCAATTTAAAGTGCCCCTGCATCACCACTGTGAACGAAATAGCCAAAAGACTTGAAGCCTGAAAACGTGCTTTTGTCTCAATAATTCCCATATGTGATGTGGTGGGAAACTAATACTGCATGGAATAATGCAAAAACTGCAGCACAGATTCAGGAACCTTGACTGCACAGTTTTATGCATGTTTATGTTTCATACAATCCTCCTACCATCTTATTTCATCTGACTCCATCGTAATGCCTTTCTTTCCCTGTTCAACCTTGTTCACCTCTAACTTCTCTATGACCATGTAACATAATATTCACCTTACAAAGTAGTGTCCATGTAAATACATTTCTGCAGAATCCCTCACAATTTTCATTGGTGGCTCCCTTAAATCGTGAATGGTTTTGGATTTTCTCAACTTGCCTACATCTACCTTTCTCCATGCAATCCTTCATAATTTTAAATATGCTCAACAGATTGCATCTGTAAGTTCTATTTGATTGAGAAAAGGGACCCAGTTTGCTCAGCCTGTCCTAATAATTGTACTTCTTCAGTCCAGTGTCCAGTACCTCCATTGTACATCTAACAGATGACGTAAAAAAAGATCAGCTATAAATCAGATTAATTATGTTTTTAAATGTCAACTCAAACGATGCAATGCATTTGATGTTTTGGAATTGTTTTTTGACATTCATTATATGTGTAAATATATGTAAAGGAGCACGTGTATTTGTTTGAAAATGTCCAAAGTGTCTAAATAATTTCAGCTTCATTTTGATGAAGAAACAAAATAAATAAATGATGACACTTGGTGCAGGGCAGCACCAAATTTGGGGAAAGCTTGATGGTCAGGAAATAGGATTTTAAAAGCCGAATTTGGAAGAAAGGAATCAATGCGAAAGATGAGTCCGCAAAAAAGAATTGAACACAAAATTACATAATACGAAGTATTGTATAAAACAAAGTACTGGAAATGTGTAGCAAACAGGAACATCTGTGGAGAGAAAAACCCCTTAAGAGTCAAAATGCCTAACTGAAATAGACCCCGTTTTAGTGACACAGAGTATTAATGAAATAAAGTAATTAAATGAATAAATTGTAATAAAGGAACCATGGCAACATAGTGGTATGTTGCAGCTGCAGTAAGTGGGAGTTGATGGAAACCATAGCGATTAATGGCCACCATGCCTTGTAAGTGTTTGCCGCTCAAGAAACTTTGGCTGAAGTTGATGAGTTGGAGTCTGAGATTCAGACCCTGTGGTGCATCAGGGAGGGGGGAAGTTTCAAGAAGCAGTTACATTCCTAAGATTAAGTTCCACAGAAATTGTCAGTCAATAGGCAGGGGGCATTTGCATGAGGCAGGTATGTGGACCCAGCAGGTAGCATTGGAGCAACCTTAATCCTTGCACTTTTCCATATGAAAAATATGGTGGGAAGATGAGCAAACTGACCACAGCACTGCTGATGGCCATTGACGTTGGTGAAAACAAATGATCTGGTGATAAGGATAGTAACATTAACAGATTAGATATTAGATTTCTCTGCAGCTGTGTTGCTTATTTCATGCTGTGGTTAATAACAGCTCATTGGAGTTGGTGAGGAAATTGGAATGGGAGAGGAAAGAGCAATTTATTTTAGTCGATTCAAGAAATCACAACATAGATAGGACTCGAAGAAGGTTTAACTGAAGGAGTATTGGCAGTCAGGGTATAAATTAAGTATTAGAATCACAATGTAATAGTCTCTGGGTTATTATTTAAACTACATAGAAGTTGACACCGGTCAACAAGAGCAGAATGCATAGCTCAAAATGTGCCATGGGAAAACATGGGGACATAAGGAGCTGCAGATGCTGGACAATTAGAACACAATACCAGTCTGAAGAAGGGTCTAGACCAAAAACGTTGTCTATCCTTGTCCTCAAAATGTTGTCTGACCGTTTGAGTTACTCAGCACATTGTTTTAATTTGTTAGACATTAACCGATAGTGGGGAAAGGGCAAACTGTCTTATTGGGACAGGTTTCACTAGAATTGGTCAAATTGAATAACTAACTGTAGGTAAGGCTTTAAGCTAACTATAGATAGACACAAAATGTCAGTGTAACTCAGCAGGACAGGCAGCATCTCTAGAGAGAATGAATGGCTGACGTCTCAGATCGAGACCGTATCCTAAACATTTAAACTAACTGGTGGGGAAGGCATTTCCAATTAAGGGAAATTCAGATCATTAATGTGAATGGACAAAGTCATAATGCGTGATCATTAAAAAATTAGCTTTTCTGATAATAATAAGATTATGTTTATCATTACTTAACATAATAAACAACAACTGTCAAGTACATAAAAAACATGAAGTTACTGATCCAATTCGAGACGGGTCAGGAAAAATGTAGAAAGCTCAAATTTAAGGTTCTTAATCTGAATGTACACATTGCCAAACAGGAAGTGTAGAAGCATTGGGAGAAATTGTTCTTGGGTTCCCCAACAGTTGGAGTAATATACAGTATGGTATGAAGCAGAAAACTAAAGGGATATGGAATATGAATTATGGAGGAATACAATACACTTAGACTGAGCATTGCAAATTAGCTGCAGTAGTATGGTAAGCATATTCATAGGATGCATTAGAGATGGATTCATTAGAGATGCTTTTCTAAATGAGTTATTGAGAAGCTAATAAGGGTATTTTAGATGTAGAATTGTACAATAAGAAAAGTTTAATAAATAATTGTGCACAAGTGATAATCTTTTGATAAAATATTATACCCTGATTAAAAGCAATTTAGTTGAATTTGAAACCAGAATCTTAATTTAAACAAAGGAAATATTAGGCAAGATTGCTTTATGTAAATTGGGAAACTATATTAAAACATAAGACAGTAAGCAAGTAAAAACAAATGTTTAAAGAAGAAATACACAGTTTACAACAAACATGTATCCTGGCAATACTCAAAAACCTAAAGAAAATTGGTTTAGCCATGGTTAAGCAGAGAAGTTAAAGAAGGTATTAAATCAAGAAAATATCTGAAAGCCACCAACACAGGTACTCAGTGTTAGCTTTAGGAGCATTTCCTAATTTAGAACAAAAGGGAAAAGAAAGTGAGATGGAAGGAGGAAGATAATATAAAAGGTGTCTAATAAATTGACTAGATTGTAACAGCTGATGTAGATATGCAAGAAGAAAAAGTTAAACAGAATCTAATGTGGCTCCCTTGCAGACTGCGACAGAAGACAATGTACTGGGGAGAAAGGAAATGGCAGAGAAATTAAACAACCATTTGGTTTACCTTCACAGAAGAGACACAAGAATCGCTGGGAAATGATAACATGACTGAAAACTGATCAATAGCCAAAACCCGATGACCCTCATCCCAAGATATTGACAGGTGGCTATGGAGATAGTGAACACATGGTAGTTATAATATCAAGATTCTATGGATTCTAAAATTGTTCCTAGAAATTTGAAGGCAACATATGTAACCCCATTATTTAAGAACAGAGAATGACAGAAAACAGGGCAACTATACTCCACTTGTAATATAATGATATAATTGATTAAGTGGTTACAGGGAACTTAACAATAATATATTTGAGCAGCTCATAGAAACATAGAAACATAGAAAATAGGTGCAGGAGGAGGCCATTCGGCCCTTCGAGCCAGCACCGCCATTCATTGTGATCATGGCTGATTGTCCCCTATCAATAACCCGTGCCTGCCTTCTCCCCATAGCCCTTGACTCCACTAGCCCCTGGAGCTCTATCTAATTCTCTCTTAAATCCATCCAGTGATTTGGCCTCCACTGCCCTCTGTGACAGGGAATTCCATAAATTCACAACACTCTGGGTGAAAAAGTTTTTCTCACCTCAGTCTTAAACGACCTCCCCTTTATTCTAAGACTGTGGCCCCTGGTTCTGGACTCGCTCAACATTGGGACCATTTTTCCTGCATCTAGCTTGTCCAGTCCTTTTATAATTTTATTATATGGCTCAACATGGATTTTTGAAAGGAAACTGTGTGAAAAGGAACGGCAGATGCTGGTTTATACCACTGAAGGCCCAAAACGTGAGTCTGAAGAAGGGTTCCAACCCAAAACGTCACCCATCTTTTTTTTCTCTAGAGATGCGGCCTGACCCTCTAAGCACTTTGTGTCTATCTTCTTTACGAAAGGAAAATCTATTTTGATAAATCTATAAGAATTTGATGACGTTGTAATGAAAGGATGGATAAGGGAGAACAGAGAATGCAATGTATTTGGAATTGATTCTTGATAAATTTGCCACTGGGGAAAAAACCTCAAAATCGGAGCATATAGGATTGGGTGCAATATACTCGCATGGATTGAAGATTGGTTAATGGACTGAAAACATTGGAATAAATAGACCAAAATATTAAAATCTTTACACTAAATATCAGTGTAAAGACCCTGGCTGTTCATAATCCACATCATTGATTTGGACGAAGGATTCAAGTACACCATATTCAAGTTTGCTGATGATACTGGATAGCTATGTGGGCTCTGTAGTGGATTCGAGAGAGGCTTCAGTAGGATATCCTAGTCATAGATTAAGTGACTGGGAGAAGACATGGCGGATGTAATAGAATGTAGAAAGATGTGAAGTCATTCACTTTGGAAGGAAAAAATGGAAAAGCAGAGTTTATGTTTAAATGGCAAGAAGTGCAAACCAGATGGTGTAGAGAAAGACGTGAGTATCCTTGTACACAAATCACTGGATTTAATGTTCAGGTACAGCAACCGATTAGAAAGGAGACAGTGTGTTGACCTTTATTGCAAGAAATGTTAGTACTAGAGTAAAGACATCTGTCTGCAATTATATAAAGACCACTGTTACATAAGACTACATAAAACAAGCTAGTGGAGGAGCACAGTAGGTTAAGCAGCATCTGTGAAGGGAATTGGACAGACAGCGTTTTGTGTTGAGCCTCTTCTTCAGACTGAATGAGGACGTTATCTTTCCTGAAAAAAAATGTAGATGCTGGAAATCTGAAATAAAAACATAAAACACTGGAACCACCCAGCAGGTAAAGTGGAATATCTGGAAGGAAAAAACAGCTGAGGTTTCAGGTCTGAGACTCTTCTCAGGACTAAGAAGGAAAGAAAAAACAAGTTTGTTTTAGGAAGCGGAGAAGGTGAGGGAGTGGAAAGGGTGGAACAATGTTATTAGCTTTTATAGAGTGAGACTATAGTGTTGCAGGTAAGCAGTGAACGTCATATTCAGCTGCTTTCTCTGTGTAATGTGTTGTGAATAGTAAGGACATGGGGGATGGCCAACAGATCATACAAAAATAGAAAAAGAAAGAAGAAAAATTGAGACAAAGCAATGTTGACAGCAGAAACAGTCTGTTCTCATACATATAGAAAGAGAGGGCAAGTTATCTATGGTTAGAGAATTTGAAATATGATTCCTGCAGATTGTCATATGCACAGACAGAAAATGAGATGCTATTTCTCAAGGTTGTGTTTTGGTTGTTATAATGGTGCTGGAATTCACATTTGGTGAGGTCAGAAAGGGACGGTTAGTTAGATAGATAGAAGATAGATAGAATTTATTGCCACACAACCAGGGTCGGTGGAATTTGGGTTGTCAGCAGCAGTACAATAATAAAGAACACACAACCACAATAAAAATGTAACACAGACATCCACCACAGCATTCATCACTGTGGTGGAAGGCACAAAGTTTGGCCAGTCGTCCTCCATTTCCCCCCCATGGACAGGACCAGAGTCCAGAGTCAGTCCAGGATCGGCTCTTCCTCACCGGAGACCGCGGCTTTAAGTTGGTGTAGGCCGCAGGCCGGCGGTCGAGATTTAAAGTCTCCGCCGCAGCCAGAAGCACCGTAGACTGCAGGGCCGGCGGTCGAAGCTCCCCTCCAGGGGTGATGTTAAGTTCATGCCGGGCCCGCGGTAGAAGTTGCCCGCGGGCCGGCAGTGATGGCTTCTTCTTCCCCCCCCCCGGGTCCCCCACGAGAGATCCCGGGCTGTAGACGCCGCACCAGCTGGAGCTCTGCAGACCGCGGCTTCAGGCTGCCGGCTGCCGCGGGCTTGCTAAACCGAGCGCTCCCCTCCGGCGAGCCCCAGCGAGGGCTCACCAGCTCCACGCCGAGAGTCCACGCTGCGCCCGCCGCTGAAGTCCCGGGTGCGTCTCCGTGGAAAGGCCGCACCGATCCTTGATGTTAGGCCACGGGGGAGGCGACCTGGAAAAAGTTGCCTCTCCATGGAGGAGGCGACCGAAGCGGTTTCCCCCTTACCCCCCCACCACACCACCCCCCACACAAGACACACCGAGAAACATCAAACACATACTTTAAAACATACTAAAAATTTAAAAAAAGTTGAAAAAACTAACGCGCTGCTGACATGGCTGCTGCCAGAGCAGCGCCCCCTACGAAAAAAGTTAACTGAACTCTCGATTATTCCAGTCAACTGACAAAGAGATTAGAGGCATACAGCGCAACTTGCCCATGTCAACCAACATGCCCCATCTACATTTGTTCCGCCTGCCTGTATTTGGCACATATTCCTCAAAACCGTTCCTGTCCACGTACCTGTCTAAATGTTTCTTAAATGTTGTGTTAGTACATAGAAATTAGGTGCAGGAGTAGGCCATTCGGCCCTTCGAGCCTGCACCGCCATTCAATATGATCATGGCTGATCATCCAACTCAGTATCCCGTACCTGCCTTCTCTCCATACCCTCTGATCCCCTTAGCCATCAAGTACCTGTCTAAATGTTTCTTAAATGTTGTGTTAGTACTTGCCTCAACTATCTCCTCTGGCAGCTCTTTCCACCTACCACCCTTTGTGTAAAAAAAGTTGCCCCCTCTGGTTCCTTTTAAATCTTTCCCCCCTCACTCTGGGTAAGAACATTTACTCTCTCTATTCCTCTCATGATCTTGTATACCTCTACACCACAGAACCTCAAGACCTGGCAACATCCTTGTAAAACTTTTCTGCACCCATTTCAACTTAACAACCTCTTTCCTATTACAGGGTGACCAAACCTGAACACAATACTCAAAAAATGTGGCCTCACCAATGTCTTGTACAAATGTAACATGACCTCTCAACTTCTATACTCAATACTCTGACTGATGATAGCCTATGTGCTGAAAGCCTTCTTGACCACCCGATCTACTCGTGATGCCACTTTCAAGGAACTATGTACCTGCACTTCTAGTTCCCTTTGCTCAATAGTACTCCCAGACCCGTGCTAATCACTGTGTAGGTCATGCCCTGGTTTGACTTCCCAAAAAGCAACACCTCGCACTTCTCTGTATTAAACTCCACAACCATTCATCAGCCCTCTTGCCCAACCGATCAAGGTTCTGCAGCAATTTTTGACAACCATCTTCACTGTCTACAATACTACCCACTTTAGTTGTCCAATCTATATTTAGTTTCTTCAATGTAGAGAACACTGAGTAGGCTACAATAAATGCAAGAAAAATGCTGCTTCACCTGGAAGAACTGACGGATGTTGCATCTCCTGTGGTTGTATGGCGAAATGCAGAAGCAAGCAATATGCCGAAGTTGAGTTGAGTGGATTGGAGTGGGGGAGGGGAGGGGGGGTACGGGGGTTATTTGTCTCCCCTGGCTGAGGTGGCTGGAATCAGATTCCTAATTTCAAGACATTTAGAGAAGAAATCTCACCCCTAACGATCTTTGGAATAATTTGCAGAAGAAATCCATTAATTGAGAGGATCTTTAGAATGTTATATCCTCCATACTAGGAAAGCTCAGCCACCGATGGATCAGGACAGAGGCTGTAAGTTTTAGAAATTGAAGAAATTATGGGAAAAGAACTAGTGCAGAAAAGAGGCACCAGTTCAAATGTCAACAAAGGTCTTATGAATGGGTTGAATGGACACAAATGGCTCAGTGGCTTATCCTTGCTGCAATATCTGATGTCCTTACATACAAACCTCCAATTACTTTGCATTCCTTTAATCCTGACCTCAAAATTCTCTTGTTTCTTCAATTCACAGTCATACTTTCAGCTATTTGACAACTCCCCTAGGCTCTGGAATGATTTATCTAAACATTTCCCCCACCCTCCATCCAAACCTGCTCTCTCTCTCTCTCCCTCTCCCTCTCCCTCTCCCTCTCCCTCTCCCTCTCCCTCTCCCTCTCCCTCTCCCTCTCCCTCTCCCTCTCCCTCTCCCTCTCCCTCTCCCTCTCTCTCTCCCTCTCCCTCTCCCCCTCTCCCTCCCTCTCTCTCTCTCTATCTCTCTCTATCTCTCTCTCTCTCCCTCTCCCTCTCCCTCTCCCCCTCCCTCTCCCCCTCCCTCTCCCTATCCCTCTCCCTCTCCCTCTCCCTCTCCCTCTCCCTCTCCCTCTCCCTCTCCCTCTCAAAACATTCCGTTAAATATATTGCTTTTGCCAAGCTTTTAGCCATTGACCTTAATATCTCCTTTCTTGATTTGATGAATGATCTGGTGAACTAGCCTGCATTATGCCAAAGGTGCTTTTTTAACACTACTTATTTATACATACAAATTCTCTGCAGGGAATGTTGGCAAGAAACTGCCAGTACAGCTTAAATTTTGGGAAAAAAAGCTGAGTTTTTTCATTCAAATCTTGAATCTTTCAATTTGCTAGATGTTATTGAAGAAGATATTGTGTAGCTGAAGCACGCTTTCACTCTATTCATTTTATAGTTATATTTAGGTGGATAAAATTCTACCTCAGAAAGCTGCTTTATATCAAATGCTCCGAGGTAATATTGAAAAATGGCTGGGGATTTGACAAAGTAAAATGAATGCTGAATATGTTCAACTATATTTTCATAGAGCTGTTGGGATTGTAATGTGTGTGGTACAAGGATTTAGATGGTTTGTTGAAATAAATAGTGACATCAGTGACTTGCACTACTTGTATGCAGTGATAAGAGGATGTATGATGACAGTCTTCTGAAAATAAAATGATGTTTTTATTTGTTATTATGAGTGCACCCTGTATATTCATCCCGCGGCCCAGCCCGAGGGAGGAGCGGCGCCCAGTCGGGGCGGCCTGGCGCGAGGCTGAGACGGTAACAGTACTCACGTGAGGGCGATCCGGCTCGGGGCTGGAACGGTGCTCCGGTGGCTGGGACGGTGTTCTGGCGGCGGTGGCCTGAGTCCGGGGTTCGGCCGCAGGCCAGCGGCTGCGTCAGCAGGACTGGTGGGCGGCAGCTTCGACCACCCCGGGCCGCGGTGTTTGAGCCGCGGGACAGTTGTAACATCGCCCGGGGGGTATCGCCTCAGCGCAGAGGGAGAAGAGGAGGGAAGAGACTGGAGACCTAAGACTTTTGCCTCCATCACAGTGAGGAGATGTTGGGTGGACTCACTGTGGTGGATGTTAATATGTGTTTATTGTTGTTTTTTATTGTATTGTATTGTATGTATGACTGCTTCAATTTCGTTCAAACTTCGGTCTGAATGACAATAAAGGCTATCTAATCTAATCTAATCTAATATTCATGGCTGCAAGAAATAGAAATGCTTGGAGGTTTTCTTTTGCAGTTCAATAAATATTATTTTCTTCAAATTTCAACAATTGATTAAGGTTATTTAAATGCATCAATGATCAGTTGTACAAGAGCAGTATTTTGTGTTCTAAATTAATTTTCTCCTTGTTTTTTGTTGGTCTAATAAATATTTCACTATATCAACCTGTACATACCTGGCAGATCCCTATTGTGAATCCGGTCTGTGCTAAGTCAACAAGACTCACCTGAAGCAATTGGAGGCATGGTTTCTTCGCATTGAACTGGGGCTGGGAGAAATAGCCACAACTTCTGTTGCTAATCAATATCTTTTTGGAAAGTGCATATGTTTTTTTTCTAGATTTTTATTATTCCAGCATGGAAACAGGCCCTTTGGCACCCCAAGTCCATGCTAACCATCGATCACCCGTTCACACTAGTTCTATGTCCTACATACTAGGGGCAATTTACAGGAGCCGATGAATCTACAACCTGCACGTCTTTGGGATGTGGGAGGAAACCATAGCACCCGGAGAAAACCCAGACGGTCACAGGGAGAACGTGCAAGCTCCACATCGACAGCACCCGCAGTCAAGATTGAACCCAGGTCTCTGGCGCTCTGAGTCAGCAGCTCTACCGCTGCACCGCTGTGCCACCCACAAAATGTGCAGATGACCAGTAAACAGCAGTCAGCATACATTCAGAGGGACAATAATATCACCATGTAACAAAGCAATCTGAAGGATGGCCCAGGTCTCAAAGTTGAGACTATGACATTCCAATTTACATAAATGACCAGGAAACTCAATGCAAATTGATCCAAACTTACAGAGGGAATAAAATCAGGAGGGTCGGTAAAGCTTTTAAAGGTCAGAAGCTGCAAAGATGTAGATTGGCAGGATATTGAGCAGACAAATGTAATACATATAAATGTCAAATATTATGCGCTGAATCAAAGAATAGATGAAAAGCAAACTTCATGATTGGCTCAGCCAACAGAGATTAGAACTGAGGTTCATAAACTACATAAGCAAAATATTAGAATATAAAATCGGAGGCATTTTATAATCTGGCCTGATCAAATCCATTTCTGTGGTGAGAAGAGAAGAAATCCATTACTGAGAAGAGAGGAAATTCAAGCATTGCAGGTCATGCTGAGAAGTGTTGATGTCGGGAAACTGAGTTAAAGGGAAGAGTGCGGAAAATCAGGCTTTTCAATTTAGGGAGAGTGTAATTGAGACATGATCTAGTCAAGGGCATAATATAGTTAAGGGTATAAGAAACATATCCCAAAAAAATGCCCTGAAGCAGTAACTGTTTCTTTCCAAACAGATATATCTTAATTTATTGAGTATTAATGACCTTATTTGTTTCAATCTGTCAATATTATCTGCTTATATTTTATTTGGCAAATTTTATGAGGTATCAGGCAGTATTGATTGAATATTGATTAATTAATTGATTGAATAATGCCATAAAAACCCATAGGAGCATAATTAAGCCATCGAGTCTGCTCCGCTATCCAATCATGGCTAATCTATCTGTCCCTCTCAACAACATTCTCCTGCTTTCTCCCCATAACTGTTCACACTCGTGTTATCAAGGTCCTATCAATATCTGCTTTAAAAATACCCAATGACGTGGCCTCCACAGCCATCTGTGGCAATGAATTCCACACATCCACCATCCTCTGGCTAAAGGAATTCTTCCTGATCTCTTCTCTGAAGGTACATCCTGTTATTCTGAGGCTGTGCCTTCTGGTCCTAGAGTCTCCCACTAGTGGAAACATCCTCTCCACATCCATTCTATCCAGGCCTTTCAATGGATCAGCAGCTTCAATAAGCATCACTGCTTGCTTCAACTTGACATTTGCTGCAGGAGGTGGCTGTAGTAAGGTTGTTGGCCTCAATCATCAGGCCTAGTGTGGAGACAAATTAAGAAAATGGTCAGGGACACCTAGTTGGCTGAAGGTACTTTTCAAATAGGGCCAGATTTGGTTTCCATTTATATAAAATGTTATGTTCCATGCAAAAGTTGCCTTTCTCTCTCCACATGGTTAATCACTCATTCAAACATTGTAAGGAGCAGCTATTTTACCAAAAAGCTAAAATCAAAATCAATGTTACTGAGTGCTGGAGGAACTCAGCAGGCCTGGCAGCATCTGTGGAGGTAACTGGATGGTGAACATTTTGGGTCGAGGCCCTGCATTAGGAATGAACAGGGTTTTGAAATTGGTGATAATTGCTTTGACTTCACAGATGCTGTCAGAACTGTTAAGATTTTCCAGCAGTTTGTTTTTTTGCCTAAGATTACTGCATCTGCAGCCTCTTGTGCCTCTAAATGTTACTGTGACGTGTAATAATTTGAACGTGCTGACAGAGAGAGAAGCGGAATTTCTTTTATTAACACAGTGCACCACAAAAATCCAAATCTAAAGGCATTTTCAACACCAGACATTCATGTTGTAGCTAAAACAACCTTGGTGCTACTATTATATGCCACATAGTAAACACACCTACCAGTTACTATTAGTTTTATTTGGCAGATAACCAGTCATATTTTGCTGCTTTTATTGTCTGTCAAATGATACTTAAGCCCACAAATTACATAACATTTCTTATTTTGGCATTTAAAACAACAGGACACTATAGTTAAATCTGTTGCTGTCAGTATTGTGGTTAAAATGATTAGGGAGGTCTGTAGATGTGATAATATTGCAAACAATGGTCTGATTGTCAATTCCTATGAATATATTTTGACCATGCCTATGTCATCAATTGGTAAATTTGGCTGATAAACAGTGTAATTTACTTACAGTGACATTTAATATTTATAATGCAATAAATCAGCTAAATTAAAAATAAAAATCTCCCGACATTGATGCCATAGTGAGTAATTTAACTCAAACAGTGTTTTTTTTTAATCTCTTGAGATTAACAAATAGACCACTAGTAGATATTTAATAGAATTGTCTACTATTCCTTTCTCCAACATTCAAATAACTATTTCAAGTTCTTTCCTTAACACAAGAGGCTTTGTAACATTGGTGCCAACTATTGGCTCCAATTTTTCAGGAGCTACATCCCAGAGAAACTGGAGCCACAAGAAACAGCAGATGATGGGATCTTGAGCAAGGCACAAACGTGCTGGAGGAACTCAGCAGGTCAGGCAACATCAGTGGAGGGAATGAACAGATGACATTTTGGGTCTGGACAATTCTTCACACTAGGAGTGGTGAGGGGGGGGGGGGGGGGGGGGGGGGGAGGAGGGGGGGGAAAGCTGGAAAAGAGGGGGATAATTGGGGATGTGAAATGAGTGTGCCAGGGAAGGGAGGTAAAGTGACTGGGGAGTTGGGAGGTGGTTAGAGTGTGTGTGTGCACCCGGTTGGATGCACGGGAAAGGGGGGGAGGGGTGTTAGGGAGCTAGTTCGATTCCAGACCCAATATGTCATCTGTCCATTCCTTCCACAGATGCTGTCTGGTGCGCTGAGTGCCTCCAGCACAGTGTGTTTTGTTCAAGGACAGTGTGGGAATGGGAAGGGGAGTTAAAATGGTTAGCTCGGAACTTAGTCTGTCTCCTGTAATGGAGAGAGATCAAGAGAGGGGAGAGAGGTGGCAGAGTTCAAGTGAATCTGAGGTTTTGTTTGATTGAAAGATACAGCACAGAAACAGGTCCTTTAACCCATCATGTCCAAGCTGAACATAGAAACATAGAAAATAGGTGCAGGAGTAGGCCATTTGGCCCTTCGAGCCTATCTGATACGACCATCACTGATTTACACGAGTTCACCATTTCAACTCCCATTCCCATTCCCATACCCACCCTTCTATCCTAGATCTCTTCCATTACCAGAGCTGATCAGTAGGACATCCATTGCATCCACTGCCCTGCCTTAGCCCAAAAACGTCAGCATTGATTCTGGTGATCAAGTTATCCCCATTGTATATTTTTTTGGCATACTTCTATGGCTTCATCAACGATTCAAGTTGTACTGCACAGAAGAAGGCCAATTGTTGCATTGTGTCAATAATAGATTTAAATATTCTAAAAGTGATGATTAGCCAAGAAGCATTTTTAGGGGGAGGGGGGAAAGCAGTTCTTATAAAAAAATATATTGGTGACTATCTGGAATTGGGTATTGAAATGAATTCAGCAGGACAGATATCACTGAGCATAGACACAAAATGCTGGAGTAACTCAGCGGGACAGGCAGGATCTCTTGAGAGAAGGAATGGGTGACGTTTCGGGTCGAGACCCTTCATCAGACAGGTCTCAACCCGAAAAGGTCACATCCAGCGGCGCCACACGATTGGCAGCCCCACCAACAGTCTGTCTGTTTTTTCGTCTATTTTTAAATGTTTAGTGTGTGTTAAAAGTTTGTGTAAATGTTCTCCAGTTTGTTTCATGTGGGAGGAGGGGAAGGGGGAGGGGGTCAGGGGAAACTTTTTTTTTCAGTATCTTACCTTGCCGGGGATGCGATTATTTTCCGGATCGTATCCCCGGTTGCTCTGCGGCCTAACTTCGATGGAGCTGGCAGCCTCCTCGGACTAACCTTGAGCCCCACCTGTGAGCTTAATATCCGAGCCGATCCCTTACCTGGGATCGCTCCAACCGCGGCCTGCGGACTGTATCATCGTGAGCTCGCAGTCTCGGGAGAGGTCGAGTCGGGAAGCTCCAACGATGCGAAGGCTCGACCAGCACTTACGCAAGGTCTGATCACCGGGGCGGGGGAGCGGACATCCCCCCCGATGCAGGAGCTGATCGCCATGATGCGGAGGGCCCAAATGCCGCCGGCTACGGGAGTCAAGATCGTCCCGTCAAAGGAGGGCCCTGACCGCGGGAGAGCAAAGAAGGGAAGAAATGTGAACTTTATTTCGCCTTCCATCACAGTGAGGAATGTGGAGGAGTCACAGTGATGGATGTTTATGTTAAAATGTGTTTTGTGTGTTCCGTTGCTTTTTGTTTGTATGACAGACTTGGCAAATGAAATTCCTCATATGTTGCAAAACATACTTGGCTAATAAAGTATTATTATGATTGATTGTGATTTCTTCTCTCCAGAGATGCTGCCTGGCCCGCTGAGTTCCTCCAGCATTTTGTGTCTATCTTGAGTTGAAATCAGCATCTGCAGATCCTTCCTATAAATATCACTGAGCAGCTTGATAGGATGGAATAAAGAATCATGGTCCCCCGATGGCTACAGGCAGTACTATCTCCATTTTTGAGCTTGTCTCAAGAAGGGACAAGACTCAGCTTTATTCATGTCAAACCTGAACTGCTGGTGGTAATTCTATTCAATCATTGCCAGGTCGTTGTGATTGAATCTTCACGTTTGATGGGTGGCTTAACAATTATTCCTGTCAGTACTCGTTTGGATCCTAATGATATTTCTGGTAGCTCTTTCTTCCTCTGCGAGGTGACAATGGAGAACTGAGAGTATCTCCTGTTGTGGTAAACTTTCCCAAATGAATCGGTTACAATTCCCAGCTCATTCCTGACTTGTCAGAACCTGCCACGGCTATAACGATCATTTTATGTGGGTGGAATTAGTACGTCGCAGGTGCACTCTGTGATTTTCATTGATTCCCCCTATTAGAAAGAAACTAAGAATTAACAAGCACATGGATATCAGACAGTGTTGATACAGTCATGTACTGAAAGCTCCAAAGACCTGAAGCAATTTCCAGACAAACATACAACTAACAAATTGCTAGCCATTATCACGGAATTTTAGCTGATAAGAACCTTCACTACAATAGCAATTTTTGAGAGTGATGGGGACTCGTAGAACGGGGGGGAATTGAAACATGTGGAGGGTGAAGGGATTAATTTAACATATTGCAATTACCTTTAGGTTTTCTGTGTCCCCTGAGCAGAGAGAGCCAATACAATATTATGTTGGATTCCTTTTTAAAATAGTTTTCCACAGAGAAATACGGCTTCATTTCCCTTCTGATTATTATACGTTATAAGATGGCGTTTTACCCAAACATAAGGTAGATTAGAACAAAGTGTTGTTTTGTGACATACACAAAGCAAGCCCTTTAGTTAGTAATTGTTCATCTCTGACTCAATAGATAGAGAATCTCTATGAAATACAACATTTCACTATCAAAGGTATTTGCAGATTGCATTTCCCTTGAAAGGCTCAATTTCAGCTGCTGCCATGCTGAAAAAGCAGTGTATTATTTAAATTAAAAATGGCCCATAACTACTTTCACTACTGAAAATAGAAGTGCAACTGTCTTTCTGTTTCCTTAAAAAGGCACTTGTTCATAAGGTTTCGGCCCGAAACGTCACCTATTTCCTTCGCTCCATAGATGCTGCTGCACCCGCTGAGTTTCCCCAGCAATTGTGTGTACCTTGTTCATATCATGTTTATTCCATTGAAAAAAACGACCCCATTGATAATTGTTCTTCCCTTTCCAACAAAATTTGACCAATGTATAGGACACTCTTTATTCAGCCAACTTCATTTTATCCTTCATTGGATTGTACAGAATGAATGTAATACTATTTTGTGCCTAACGTTTTTGCTTCTTGTCTGAAACATGAATAAAAACAAACAGTTTGAATATCACTGATATAATAGCAGATGCATTTCAGAGGGTTCCAAAACCACCAATAGTATTAAAGAGATCATAACAGTAATTTCTTGCGACTAGACTATATTTTATAGAACTTGGCTAGTTGTCCTCATTGTTAATGGAAATTTATCTTGGGCTGAATGTGTGAAATGGAACAGGATGCCCATTTTGCTCTGTTTTCTTTAAATTGGTATTTAATGAAAATAAGTTTAGGAAAAGGAATTCCACGGCTTAAGATCACTGTGCCCATCTACATTCTGAGTGACAGTTCTGTGAATAATGTGCTTTGCTGAGGTGATAGCTGATTTTCTTTTCATTTTGCCCTGAAGTATCCATTTACTGTACAAACATTTCACCAGCCACAATCTTATCTGAAGAAGGGTTTGGGCCCGAAACGTTGCCCATTTCCTTCGCTCCATAGATGCTGCTGCACCCGCTGAGTTTCTCCAGCTTTTTTGTGTACCTTCGATTTTCCAGCATCTGCAGTTCCTTCTTGAACATCTTAATTTAGTAATTGCTTTGATGTCATAAATCATAAGTGATAGGAGCCAAATTAGGCCATTCAGCCCATCAGGTCTACTCCGCCGTTCAATCATGGCCATACTAATCAAGAATCTATCTATCTCTGCCTTAAATGTACCTCTAACTTGGCCTCCGCAGCCTTCTGTGACAAAGAATTCCACAGATTCACCACCCTCTGACTAACGGAGTCAGATGTCTTTATTTGAACTAAAACTTAGCACATGGGTGAGAGCAGCCTATCCCTGTTAAATAACTTTCTCAGTTACATTCCACTACATGGAACAGAGTGGAAAAACGGTGTGGACCAGCCGCCAAGAACAAAGATGGGACTGGCGTGAGGGGGAGGGGCCTGCTTCCACGTGCGGTTGCAGGCAATGGATAGGACTGTTCGGCACTTTGTAACTTTGTTGGCACCAGACATGTGGTGATACTTGTGTACTGCCTAGGTTGTATGCAAAACAGAGTACTTCTCTGCACCTAGGTGCCCTAGATACATGTGACAATAAAGCATCATTCATTCATATTTCATCCAATCTACATAGCGGGTGTGTCTTGTCATGAAATTAATAGTGGGCTCTTCCCTTATTTCTATCTGATCCGCGA
Organism: Amblyraja radiata; assembly: GCF_010909765.2. Lineage (NCBI taxonomy): Eukaryota > Metazoa > Chordata > Chondrichthyes > Rajiformes > Rajidae > Amblyraja > Amblyraja radiata. The sequence goes on along the minus strand of NC_045958.1, from coordinate 17,794,142 downwards.
GGACTTCAGTTTCTCCCGCCTTTATTTAAGGCAATTTCCTTCACGCCCTTGGTCTCAATGACTGGAAAATTATTTGGGTTCTTATAAGATTCAATAGATTTGAATCATACCATGTCATCTGTGGGAAATGATCTGAAGGGAAAATAATATTGAAATTAGGGCAATTGCTATTTTTCTTTTTTTTTCATGTTTCATTTTTTTTGATGCATCTTATAATCTGATTCAAACTATAGTTTAGAAGTTAGCAGGGTGACGGCTATTTCCTTGCCAATGTGTCAATTTCCTGAAAATTCTGCAACACATGGTTCATCTCTGACCTGGCAAATAATATTAAGGAGAATTCATAGACAGTTTATGTACAATAAGGGAAAGAGAAAACTAGAGCGACAATAGGGTGGATCAGACACCAAAGCAGTCATTTCAATGTGGATTTGCAGGAGACGGGCAAATTCCTTGATGAGTATTTCTTCTCTGTTTTTCCCATGGAGAAAGACATGCAGTTAATGGGCACTTAATGGAGATTGAAGGCAGTCTGTAATACAGTTGAGGAGATGCCGGATGTCCGAAGGCATGCAAAAGTAAATACATCTCCAGGCCTGATTAGGTATATCCAAGGATGCTGGGTAGCTAGAGAAGAAACTACAGGTGCTCTGGCTAAAATATAGGAATCATCATTAAACAGATGAAGTACCAGAAGACTGGACGATGGCTAATGTTGTGCCTCTATTTAAGATGGGTTGCAAGGAAAAGCCTGAGAAGTCATAGTCCAGTGAGCCTAACATCTGTGATCGGCAAGTAACTGCAGAGGATCTGAGGGAAAAGATAAAAAGAGATAAGGATCCACAGAGAGCTGACTGACTGGATAGAGAATTGACTTCAATAAAGGAAGCAGTGGTGATTCAGGGAGAAAAGATAAAAAGAGATAAGGATCCATGGAGAGCTGACTGATTGAATAAAGAATTGACTTCATTAAAGGAACCAGAAGGTGATTTTTGCTTATTTGGACTGGAGACCTGTGACTAATGGGGTGCCACATGGATCCATGCTAGGCCCATTGTTATTTGTAATCCATATCAACTGTTTGGATAAGACTGTACAAAGCATGATTAGCAAGTTTGCTGATGACACAAAAGTGGGTAGCATTGTAGGTAGTAAAAATGGCTATCAAAGAATACAGCAGAATCTTGATCAGCTGTGCAAGTGTGCTGAGGAATGGCAATGGAGTTTAATGCAGATAAGTGTGTGGTGTTGCATTTTGGGAAGTCAAACCAGGACGGGCCCTTCACAGTGAATGGCAGTGCTCCGGAGAGTGTCGTAGAGTGTTGTAGAGCAGAGAGATCTAGGAGTACAGGTACATAGTTCCCTGAAAGTGATATTACGGGTCGATAGGATGGGCCAAGAAAGCATTTGGTACATTGGCCTTCATCAGTCAGGGTATTGAGTCCAGATGTTGGGATGTTATTTTACAGTTATACAACTTGTTGGCGAGGCCACGTTTGGAGTTTTGTGTTGAGTTTTGGTCACCTTGCTACAGGAAGGACGTCATTAAGCTGGAGAGAGTGCAGCGAAGATTTGTGAGAATGTTATCAGGATTTGAGGGCCAGATGTTGGGCAGGCTAGAGTATTTTACCCAACATAGGAAATCAAGACCAGCGGATATAGGTTTAAGGTGAGAGGAGAAAGATTGAATAGGAACCTGAGAAGCAACATTTCATGTGGGTATATGGAATAAGTTGCCAGAGAACTTTGTCCAACCATTTGCCAATCAACCTCCTGTACCCCCCCCCCCCCCACACCTGTCCACTTATCACTTCCCAGAGTTTTTCTTGCTCTGAGATTTCTCTCCCCCCCCCCCCCCCCCCCCCGCCCCCCCCCGCCACTGCCATCAGTTTGAAGAAGGGTCCCAATCCGAAATGTTACTCCTCCATCTTCTGGCCTACTGATTTACTCCATCATTTTCTGTCTTTTTTCATAAACCAACACCTGCAGTTCTTTGCGTCTACCTCTGACAGCTTATACTGACTATCTGTGTGGAGAAAAATGTGCCCCTCAGATCTCCTTTATACCTTCCCCTTCTCATCTTACCATGCTACTCTCACATCTTAGATTCCCCTTCCCTAGGAAATGAATATTTACTCTATCTATACCCCTCATAATAATGTAAATATCTATAAGGTCACCCCACAGCCTCCTTTGCTCCAGGGAAAGTACATCCAGTCGATCCAATCTCTCCTAATTTGAGCCGTACAATCCAGGCAATGTTCCTATGGATCTTTTCTACACTCTCTCTCCCTTAATTAAACATGAAACATAAAATCCTTCGTCATATCCTTCCTCTATCATATTAATCATATCCTTCCTATAGAATTATATTCATTGTTGAATAACAAAGGTGGCACTGGGCAGTGTCCTATTTAATCTCATCTCAACGTTTAATGGAAGTTGTTCGATGAGAATAATTTGAAAAAAAGAGTTTAAGAAGCATAAATGTTTGAGCATTAGTAATGAAGGAAAAATACTAACCTAACTGGCAGGATGTCAAAAATTAGTAGATGTACTGCAGGATGGTCTAATAGACAATTGTTAGGAAGTGTCTTCAATCTTTCTTAAATTGAAGTTTTAAAGAAACATATATGCACCAGATGGATTAACTATAATTCTGAGCTACTGTATGCTCAGGTTAACAAGGGATGGCAGGATTTAATATAATACTGGTCAAGCTTTTTTGCAATATTATTTCCTCACTATGAAGCTGTTACTTAATTTAATGAAACTCTTCACAGATACTGTAATGTAAGGAATCAGAGGTCCAGAGCAGTAGCAGTCTTGTTTCTCCACCTCCAAACAGTAGGGGTTTCTCCTTTCAACTCATTCCATATGCCCACATGAAATGTTGAGGGAGTTTTAGAGAGCCAAAAGATGCCACTATATACAGTCTGATCAAACATTGCTCTCTGGAAAGGGGTTTGGGAAAATTCCATTAGAAACTTATCTACGCCTCTCATTCAGGTCTCCCCTCAGGTCTCCTTGCTCTAAAGAAACCAGAACTGCACATAATCCTTCAGATGCAGCCTAGAGCGGTCATGACTTCCTGACTCTTAGACTTAATGCCCCAATCAATGAAGGCGAGCATTATTTACCACTCTATTCACAGGATTGCTGCTTGGTTGGATGAACTAAGGTAGGAAAGAGGTTGGTAAGAAAGCAGCTGAAGGGATAGTTTCCACAATGGGATGGGTTTTTATATGTCCCTAGTCTGCTGCAATTCATAAGTTCACAGGTTTCAGGCCATTCAGCCCATTGTCGAAGACGGAGGTGAGAAAAAATGTTTCACCCAGTGAGTTGTGAATTTATGGAATTCCCTGCCACAGAGGGCAGTGGAGGCCAAATCACTGGTTGGATTTAAGAGAGAGTTAGATAGAGCTCTAGGGGCTAGTGGAGTCAAGGGATATGGGGAGAAGGCAGGCACGGGTTATTGATAGGGGACGATCAGCCATGATCACAATGAATGGCGGTGCTGGCTCAAAGGGCCGAATGGCCTCCCCCTGCACCTATTTTCTATGTTTCTACTCCGCCATTCAATCATGGCTGATCTATCTTTCCTCCTCAACCCCATTCTCTTACCTTCACTCCATAGCCCCAAACACCCTTACTAATCAAGTATCTGTCAATCTCCGTCTTAAAAATATCCATTGACTTGGCCTCCACAGTCGGCTATGGCACTGATTTCCACAGATTCCCCATCCTTAGGAGACCCATACATGGTATAAGTTATCTGGGTACCTGGATGCCAAGGTTTGCACATTAATATAGACAGCAGAAGTGATTAAATACCCTGTTAGATGAATCCTGGTTGTATGGGATTGAACTGCATTGAAATGAATTGCACCGTCAGAAATTAAAGCCTACTATTAGGTCAGTTATACATCAATAAAATCTTTACACTCATTTGCTTTCATAATGAAATTACATTTTTTTTAAAGAAACATTTGTATTAAAATGAGGATGAAGACCAAATAATAGTGACAGTGGTTTTAATCACCAATGTATTGAATTAAGACAATGGTAAATATAAGAAAGAAGAGATTCACTGGCGAATGCTAGACGGAGTAAATATAGAGAACACGAAAGATGGATGATCTGACAAAATATTAATTAATATATGGTGTTGCAAAAACAAACTGTGACAATTTTATTTCATATTATTCAAAACCAAAAATTAATTTGCTTCCACTTAAGCTGCACCTCTGCAACACTGTGTTGATTAGCTTGTTTATCACCGTGGTATGATCACCATCCTAGTTGAAAATAATGTCATTGGAAGAGAAGATAGTTAAATTTAGATTAAGAAAGAGCCCATGGGAGCCAAGTGAAATGAGATGTTAAAATGAACCATGTTAAATTTGAAGGTAGTTCTCTTTAAAAAAAAAAAAAATCAATTCCCTTGTGCTGAAGAAATTGGTTTGTAATTAGAATGCCTAGGTGTAATTTGCTACAGACAACATAAAAACCCATTGTAGCAAGGTGTTGAAAATAATTTTGGTTGTAAATAAAGAAAAGTACTTGTGGAATTCTGAGTCGAGAGGCTTGAATGACTTCCTGTGAGTGTCACGCATCCCAATTTAGAAAAGTGAGTGGTAGAACATGATATAAATGAAAAATATCCCAGATTTTTTCCCCTAAATTGGCGTAAAAGTTATGCAAGTTTTGTTCGAACATTGGAGACGGGCCAATGGATTTTTGTTGTTGTATATTATTGCATGGTTTGTAGTTTTATTGCTCCTATGAATGACGTTGGTGAGATTGGGTGGAGCTGGGTACTTCCAGGTCCAAGCGCCAAGGCCGACAAAAGAATGGGTGACACTTTGGGTTGGGACCCTTCTGCAGATGTTTTGGGACCTGACCAGAAACGTCACCCTATCCCTTTTCTCTGGAGGTGCTGCCTGACCCGTTGAATTACTCCAGCACTTTGGTATAAAGCAGCGTCTGGATTATTTTGTTTCAACAATATTAGGTAGTTTAGAAGCCGAGTCTTCTTTCTTTACAGAAGGTGAACGGAAAAGGCATTTTCTCAAGAGAAACCTCAGCTTCATATCATCCTCTGGCTTATTTCACATAAAATACAGGAATGGTCACAGATTTTGTAGAGGCCACGATCTGTTGTTTCTATATTATGTACAAGAGCAGCATAAAGCCCATGTGGTGTAAAACGTGGACTTACTTCCCCAGTGAAACCTTCAAACCTAAACCAGTTCAGACTATCGACACCAGGAATAGGGGACATTGATCAGCTTGAGGGAGAGAAAGAATGACATGGGAGAGAGAAACTCCTTGAAGTTAGAGAAAATAGGGGCTCAGTTCACTGAACTGTAAATGAAGGTTACACTCTTAAGGGGAATAACTACCCTTTGATGTGCCAGAAGAGAACTTCTATGCTTTTACTCAGTTCCCACTGTCAAACCAGTAAGTCTTTGCAGTGTGTAAGATGATAACAGGGAAAGAATAACTGCTAAGGTTTAAAACTTGAGTATATAATGTTAGCGTTGCAGAAATGACAGAAAGCCATTTGTTATTTTTACCATCTTAAGGCAACACAATCCAGTAGCCCATCATACCAATGTCAACTTTGAATAGTCTAGCATCCATGTTTGATCATATTATGTTACTGCTATTTATTTGCTTTCTGAACTAATATTCAGTACATTGATTTGAAAGCTAAGCCAAGACACGAGTTGTATTGTTCATCTTAAATTGTTGCTTGGGAGAAGAAACCGTGGGATAGATCCTGCTGATAAAGAAATCGGAGCTATGTTTACTGTTCATAGTTTCATTAAGTTATCACAACAGAATGTGATATTTGAACCAACATAGATATACTTGAGGCTTTAGTCAGACTGGACTCATTTAAGAAAGTATTCTAAGCAAAATAAATTAAAATACCAATAAGGAAATCTGGTCCAAAGATGTAACATATTTGTTTCCCTCATCATGGTTCTCTTTCCTTTCCTTATCTTTTTGGTTTACTCACTTCAATGCAATTAATTATTTCCAAATTTCTCTGCACCCAAGTATTATTTACTATTTTATCTGATCTCCTTTCGTTCCTTTGTTGCAAACAAGGATGCTTTTGCTTCAAGCACATCAGCCTTCAATCTTTGTTTCCTCGTGATAAAAACATTACTCTGAACAATAGCTTGTGTTTGAAATAAGATGTCCCAAGTGTTTCACAGGGCTGTAATGGGACAGATGTTGACTCCAAGCCAACGAGATTGTTTTTAAGGTGTAGCTATCTTAGAGAAGTTAGAATGGCAGAGGAGATTTATGTATTGGAATTCCAAACCTGTTGACCTGGACAGCTGAAGGTACTGGGAATAGACACAAAATGCTGGAGTAACTCAGCAGGACGGGCAGCATCTCTGGAGAGAAGGGATGGGTGACGTTTTGGGTCAAGACCCTTCTTTAGACGGCACTGGCATAGAAACCAGAAATGAAGAAGCACAGTTTTCAGTCAAGCTACAGCCGGTTACGAAACGAGGGAGGGTCTAGCTTCTCCTAAAAATGGATTTACACGAGAAATAATTTGAAATTTGCTGCTATCCATTCTAGAGCCAGTTCAGATCAGATCAGACAGAAGTGATACATTATCAGGAGTACGTATCAGCTGGAATACAGGAAGAACTTTTTCAGATACACCAAAGTTACAGCAAGTGGAAGATTGGAGGATGACCTGCAAAGCAATGAAATAATATGGTCATAACATTTAGATGAAGGTTTAAGAACCAGATGAACCAAGGCGGGAATGCAGATAGATAATCCATAGATAATGTGGCCAATGTTCCCCATTTTTGGGCAGAAACTAACTCAGGAACAGAAATGACAGCAACATTACCAATGTGTTTAAGAAGGAACTGCAGATGCTGGAAAATCGAAGGTAGACAAAGGTGCGACAGAGGTTCACCTGCATCTCCTCCAACCTCATCTATTGCATCCGCTGCTCTAGATGTCAGCTGATCTACATCGGTGAGACCAAGCGTAGGCTTGGCGATCGTTTCGCCCAACACCTCCGCTCGGTCCGCATTAACCAACCTGATCTCCCGGTGGCTCGGCACTTCAACTCCCCCTCCCATTCCGAATCCGACCTTTCTGTCCTGGGCCTCTTCCATGGCCAGAGTGAGCACCACCGGAAATTGGAGGAACAGCACCTCATATTGGGCAGTCTGCACCCTAGTGGCATAAACATTGAATTCACCAATTTCCGGTAGCCCTTGCTGTCTCCTCCCCTTTTCAGCTCTCCCTCGGGCTCCTCCACTTCCTTTTTCCATTTTCCTTTCTTCTCCCCATCCCCGCCCCTCCACCCTACATCAGTCTGAAGAAGGGTTTCGGCCCAAAACGTTGCCTATTTCCTTCGCTCCTTAGATGCTGCTGCACCCGCTGAGTTTCTCCAGCACCTTTGTCTACCTGCAACAATACCAATGGTTTGGTTCAGTCTAAGACAGTGATTAATGAATAGGACGTAATAGGAGACAAGGCAATAGAAATTGCAGCACGAAACAGTGGCATTAATGACGTAAGACGTTGAACTGAGAATAATCCTCTAAAAGCAAAATACTGTGGATGCTAGAAATTTGGAACAACAACACAGAGTTGGGAATACACAGTATCTGAGAGAAACAGAGTTAATGGATGTGATAATGGCACACATAATGAATGAAAAGAGGAGTCCAGTGGATGTGTAATAGAAAGAGCAGAATCGTTACCTGAAATTAGTGCTGTGAGTCCAGAAGACTGTAGTGTGTTTGATGAGATGCTGTTCCACAAGATCATGTTGAGCTTTACTGAACAAAGAAAGAAGGCGTGTTCTGAGAAGTCAGACTGGGAGTGGGTTGGAGAATTAAAGTGAGAGGTGACAAAGATTTGAACTTGTAGCTGTGCCATGTAGCAGTCTGGTGTGCAGATTGGGTATCTGCACGCACAGTGGCACTGGAGGTTTTAAATCATGGCATTGTAAGCAATGAAAGAAGAGCGCAAAATTGAAAGAAGAAGCATTAGATTTCTGTTTTACCTGAAAAAGATTTTGCAACCCCCCCTCCCCCCCACCACCCCCCGAAAAAAAGCAGAAGAGGAGAAAGGCATCTACTGATCTTGCAAGGGAAGATGTCACAGTGAAGGTGGTGGCTGTTGTGCTGCACACCATGTCACCATGTCTCCACAGAGGAAAGGGTTCCTTCAGAATATGATGGGGAGGATGAAATGAAGGCAGAAGTATTGGCAATGGCAGAAATACATTTGATCCTCCTGTCAATTAAGCTGGGGGAATCCTCCATAAAGGGATAAGGAAAATATTTGCAACGTATCGTCAGAGAGCTTTCATCAGAATAGATAGAGACAGACAGAGAAAGTTGGAGAATGAAATGGACTCTTCAAAGGATGTAGATTAGCAGGAAACGCATAAGAGGTTGCTGTAAATGTTGAAAACAGACTTGTGTTCATCGCAGGTACACAAAATTGCTGGGGAAACTCAGCGGGTGCAGCAGCATCTATGGAGCGAAGGAAATGGGTGACGTTTCGGGCCGAAACCCTTCTTCATCGCATCCCATATTATAAACGCTTGCAATAAATTCATTTGACTTGCATAGAATAGTTCCAATATCCCTTGATTGGCATAAGTTGCAAAGAAGACAAGTATCAGCTCGATTGACATCAAAATATGATATATTGATTTTGACCTAAAAGTAAAAAACAATGCAGAAGCCTGAATCGAAGACATTTAAAAACTTCAAATTATAAACCAGATTCATCTTTACTAAAAATATTCATTTTAGTAAAAATGGAATAAAAGTGAACGAAGCACAGAACAAAGTCATATTTCTGAACGTGTACTACTCGGAGTATCTGCTTTAGTGATTTACACGTGACTGTGGTATTATTAGTGCATTGAACTAACTTCAGCTTTAAAGACCGATAGTTATCTTGTCAGTCAGGTATTGTTTGGCATTTTGAAGTCGGGAGATCAGTGATGTGTTCTAAAGGAGAAGAGAGCAGAATGAACAATTGCAAAATTGCATTGTTAGGTTGGTACAGTGGGAGTGGAATAATACGCTGATGTATCAGTTGTGTACTGGTGCAGGCAAGACCAGCTGGAGTGCCGTTTGAATGGTTAGCCGTTGTTACAAATCACAGAGCAAAATGTTCAGTCAGTACTTAAATTAGCCAGCTCTTCAGCAGATAAAGATTCCTCTGACGATTCCCGCGACTCCAAACGCCTACCCTGTAATCAGGAGGTAATGAGAGATAAAGGAACATACTAGCTTAGTGTTTCATTGAAAGGGAACAGCGCAGAGCCATCTTCTCTCAGGATGCTTTTACAGGAATGTGATGGGGAAAAGCTTTTTAGTGAGATATTTCGGATTTACCATTTCAGCTTTATCTTTAAAACTAATACAACCTTAGCACGGAAGCAGGCCCTTCAGCTCACAAAGTCCAGGGTGACAATGAAGCAGCCATTTACACTAATCTCCTGTTATTTCCTTCACTTACTCATCAACTCTTCCCACCCCAACCGCCCAATCATACCACTTAGCTGCACATTAGGGACAATTTACAGTGGCCAATTAAACTAGCAAGCAGACACACGCTGGGATGTGGGAGGAAACCAGAACATTCGGAAGGAACCAAGCACCACTGCAGGAGAGCAGCACCATTTATGCACCATTGGACCATCCGACTGCATCATTACCTGTATTAAGGGGCTGTCCCACTGCGGCAACCTAATCCGCAAATTCAGGAGAGTGTCTTCGACCTTCAAGCTCGAGGGCACTCGCCTGAAAAACCTCGAGTAGGATCGACCGTCAGCGGTGAAACCGCGAGCTGGATCGACCTACTGCAAACACACACACGCACACGCACACGCACACGCACACGCACACGCACACGCACACGCACACACACACACACACAAACAAACACATCGCAAAGTTGGGGGCCAGGGAAAGCGGGGGAGCGCTGTCTAGAATTCACACTCACGTTGAAGAGGAAGATAAAAGATGGCTGCACAGTGTACGGTAAGGCCTTTAGAATGCGTGGTGGGGGAGAGAGGGGGAAGGAGGGGGAAGGAGGGGGAGGGAAGGGAAGAGAAGGGGGGGGAGAAGGGGTGGAGAGACTAAGAAGTCAGTCAACGTTTAATAAAGTTTAGCGGGTATTTAACCTACTGGTCAGTTTGCCTTGATACTGAAAACTCCAATGAGCCAATTAAAATGCCCGGTTAGCGAAGGAGATTGCCTACGGCTGTCCTCGACTGCCTGTAACTAAATAGTGACCCCACTCCACTGCACTACGAGTTAAAAAGAACCATGCCGACCAAATTTTACTCGCGGAACATTTTTCAACATGCTGAAAATTTTTCCGCAACCTAGCGAGTATTTGGGAACTTCCCTCGAGCATGAAGGAGAGTTCCAATGACCTCATAGTAGCAATGTTACAAAATTTTGAGATTTAAAAAATCAAGTCTGCAATTTATCCCATCAGATAAAGCATAAAAAGAAGTTTAATTTGACACCTAATTCACTTTCATATCTTCAGTATTAAAAAAGCTATGGCCATTTTCATACTCGGAAATTAGCATATTGTTCCCTATTGATTTTCCATTGACTTAACACAAAAGCTATGATCAAGAACAATCTATATATAGCCCTTAACTTTATTAAAAATTAAGAGAACTGAAAGAAATGTTCAGTTATTATAGATTGAAGCATTCTGAAACAAATATTAAACAATCTTACTTGGATGACCTGAAATTAAAGCATATAATTAGTTAGTTACCCAATTGTAGCTAATTCCAAAATCCAATTACTAGATCTAAACATCTATCCATTTCTTAAGGAAAGATTAACATTTTTAAATAGCCTAAGTGTCCAAAGACCATTCACACAAGAATTCACAATAAAACATGATTTTTAAATCTCATTGACATTAATTTATAGGCCAAATGGAAGAGATTTAGTGTTCAATTGCTGTAAATTAATGGCCATTTAAATCACCTTGCGAGTGGGATTCTGTGGAACGCGCTGGTTTGGAACGCTGCCATTGCGGTGGATTTGAAGCCCATATGGCATTAAAGATACTGCGGGATTTAATGGGCCCCCAAGTCAGCTACTCGCAACATAAAATTTTGTATAAAGGGATCTTAAGAAGCCCTTTTTAATGTAAAAATAAACACCCTACCTTGCCTTGTCCCCTACATGAGATCTGTCCCGTTGTCGGGGTTCGCGGCTTTAGAGGATGATTTTTAATTTACTATAACAATTAAATAACACAATTTAGTTTAAAAATACCTGCAGTGAACGAATTTCGCAGCGATTTTTCGTCAGCAACAAAGTAGGCTGAACAACATCGATTTCAATAGTCTAGAGAAAATCGCGTTTTAAACCCGCCCCCCTCTCAAAGGCACCAAAGTCGCACACACAGGCAGCGGCAGAACTACAGCGCCGCTGAAGGTAAGTTTTGCAACATACCTACTCATAGGACCCCCTAGGACCATGTGTCGGCCATACTGCGAGTTTGAGTCAAGGGCAAACTCTTCTAAACTCGCAGATTAGGTCGCCGCAGTGGGACATCCCTTTTTGTGTGTTATCCTGCTCCAGCTCACACTGATTTTTGAGCTTTTCATGTTATCAAATCAGAATTAGGCCATTTAGCCCATCAAGTCTACTCTGCCATTCAATCATGGGTGATCTATCTTTTCCTCTCAATCGCATTCTCCTGCCTTCTCCCCATAATTCCTGGCAGCCAAACTAATGAAGAATCTATCGATCTTCACCTTACAAATATCCATTGACTTGGCCACAGCCTTCAGTGGCAATGAATTCTGTCTAGTAGTTGTCAAATCTCCACAGGCCATCTTGGGATATGTCACCCTAAGATCAGTGAGGTGTACCTGATTACCCGACCACAGTAAAAGTAAGAAGTCATAATCATAGTCATACAGCAAGGAAGCAGGCCCTTCGGACACATTTGTCCTTGCTGACCAAGATGCCCCATTTAAGCTCGTCACATTTGCTGCTGTTTGAAGCATCTTCTGCTAAACTTTTCCCATCAATGTACCTGTACAAACATCTTTTAAATGTTGTTATTGTGTCAGTCTCAACTACTTCTTCTGGCAGCCCATTTGATGTACCCATCAAAAGTGAAAATGCTCTCACCTTAAACCTACACCCTCTAATTCTTGATTCCTCTACGCTGAGATAAAGCCCGTACATTCACCCTGTCTATTCCCCATTATTTTATACACTTCCATAAGATCAGACCTCAGCCTCCTATGCTCTGGGAAGAAGGTCCTCGCCTGCCCAACATCTCCCTGTAGCTCAGGCCTTGAAAACCTGGCAATATCCTCTGAAATGTTCCCAGAATCCTTTCCATCTTAATAGCATATTTCCTATAGCAGTCTGTCCAACACTGAACACAATATTCCAATTTCACTCACCAATATTTTCTTGCAACATAATGACCCAACTTCTATATTCAATGTGTAGGAAGGAACTGCAGATGCTGGTTTAAACCGAAGATAGACACAAAATGCTGCAGTAGTTCAGTGGGACAGGCAGCATCTCTGGAGAGAAGAAATGGGTGACGTTTCGGGTTAAAACATCACCCATTCCTTCTATATTCAATGCCCTGACTGATGAAGGCTAGCATGCCAAACGCCTTCTTCACTACCCCATCTATCTGCAATATCACTTTCAGGAATCTATACACTTGTACTCCTGGATCCTTCTGCTCTATGATATAGGCCAAGACCCTACCATTCACTGTGACTGGCCTGCCCTGTTTGACTTCCCAAAATGTTGCACCTCACACTTATCTGTATTATACTCTATTAGCCATTCCTCAGCCCACTTGCCCAGCTGTAATTCCCATCCCTTGATGACCATCTTCATTGTCTATGAAACCACATATTTTAGTGTCATCTGCAAACTTTCTAATCCTGTACTTGTACATTCTATCCAAGTTGTTGATAAAGACGACAAACGGCAATGGGCCCAGCACAGATCCTGAGGCACAACACTAGTCACATGCCACCAATCCAGTAATACAACCTTTCACCATCACCTTCTGATTCTTACCATGAAGCCAATTCTGTATTCAATTAGCTAGCTCTTCTTGAATCCTATGTGATTTAACATTCCAGAACAGCTTGCCATGCAGAACCTTATCAAAGGTCTTGCTGAAGTCCATATAGATGTGTCTGCAGTTCTGTGCTCATCAACATTCTTGGTCATTTATTTAAAAAAAAACAATCAAATTTGTGAGACACGATCTCCCATGCATAAAGCCATGCTGCCTCTCCTCAATCAACCCCTGGCTATCTAAATGCTTATATGTATTATCCCCCAGAATCCACTCCAATAATGTACAAACAACAGATGTTAGACTCACTGGCCTAAAGTTCCCAGGGAGCCACGCCATTGGTCACCCTCCAATCATCCGACACCTCACCCATTTCTAATGATGAATTAGTTTTGTTTAGTTTAGTTTAGAGATACAGCATGGAAACAGGCCCTTCGGCCCACCGAGTCCGCACCGACCCCCGCACACTAACACTATCCTACACACACTAGGGACAATTTACATTTTTACCAAGCCAATTAACCTACAAACCTGTACGTCTTTGGAATGTGGGAGGAAACCGAAAATCTCGGAGAAAACTCACGCGGTTACGGGGAGGATGTACAAACTCCGTACAGACAGCACACGTAGTTGGGATTGAACCCAGGTCTCTGGCGCTGTAAGGCAGCAACTTTACCGCTGCACCACCGTGTCGCCCATATATCTCAAATTTAGGAAATGTGTTCATTTTAATTACAATTGATTTATCCAATAATATTTCTTATTAATACTAATTGTAACATATAACATCTGAATGCAGCATGTGACCAGCTTTCTGTTTATATGCTGCTGCAATGATCAGGGGAAAAGCTTCCAGTCATCTTTCTCCATCGGTCAATTGCTCTATTGACTCAATGTAGCAGATATACATTGTGGAAAGGATGCCTGTTTCTGTAAGATCCCATGTTTAATAAAAATGTTTTATTAGTATCCTGGCTGGTATCCTAGAAAATAATACAGAACAAAACTCAAAATGCTGGAGTAACTCAAATGGTCAGGCAGCATCTCTGGAGGGAATAGATAGGTAACGTTTCCAGTCACGACTCTTCTTCAGACTGTTGCCTGGACCCACTGAGTTGCTCCAGCACTTTATGTTTTGCTCAAGAATCCAACATCTGCAGTTCCTTATGTCTACAAGCAACACTGATGTTTGATATGTTGGGTAATAAAAATTAAGATACAAAGTGGCTGTGTGCTGAAAGCTGTGTGATTATAGTGCGATACCACACCATGAATATTATGGCAAGTGACCTGTCTACAAAATGTAGACATAACAGTGAAATCTCTACATTCCATACTGAGCTGATGATACATGACAAACCATAACAGATGACAGTGAAGATACTATTATGTCCCGTTGGCTACAAGAACAAAGAATTCTATTGTACAGTGAAGCCCTTAATGTAACACTTGAGAATGAATTTGTTGTATTCCAAGCACAGTGAAACCCATCTAGCAGTGAAACAATTGACTGCTCCGAGTTCTCTTCTCACAGCCAGGAACAAGGAGAATTATTTGATACTTCCTTAATAGAACACGTACCGTTAGCAAATAACCACAATTTTGCAGTTTAGAAGGACATTGAATTGTTTGTGATATAATGAGGTCCAGACTAAGGAAACGCAACACCTTGTGAGGGTGAATCAACTCCAGAATACTGCCCACAAATGTGCGAAGCTGAGGAGATATCCAAAGCTGGGCCCAATATCTTGAAGGACGATTTTGAATTCACAAAATGGGTTCTAAAATCTGGATGTAGAGCATATCTCATATTTAGCCTGTTTCCACACACTATTCCATAGAGGAATGCAGGCAGGTGCAGCACATAGTTTGGAGGGCAAATGGCATATTGCCGTTTTGCAATGGGGTTTGAGTTTAGATTACCATTGTTATCATTTGACAGAGTAACAGTGAGAGCACATTTGAAATACTGTGCATTGTTCTGGTCTCTTTATTTAAGAAAAGATATACTAGGATCCAAAGATTCATTAGCCCATTTCTAGGGATTGTCCTCTTATGAATGACTGAAGAAACTAGATGGTCTTTCTGTCTTTCAAAGCCTTCTGAAAGTCTGGATGTGTTATATCTGGACTTTCAGAAGGCTTTCGACAAGGTCCCACATAAGAGATTAGTATACAAACTTAAAGCACACGGTATTGGGGGTTCAGTATTAATGTGGATAGAGAACTGACTGGCAGACAGGAAGCAAAGAGTAGGAGTAAACGGGTACTTTTCACAATGGCAGGCAGTGACTAGTGGGGTACCGCAAGGCTCAGTGCTGTGACCCCAGCTATTTACAATATATATTAATGATTTGGTCGAGTGAATTGAATGCAACATCTCCAAGTTTGCGGATGACACGAAGCTGGGGGGCAGTGTCAGCTGTGAGGAGGATGCTAGGAGGCTGCAAGGTGACTTGGATAGGCTGGGTGAGTGGGCAAATGCATGGCAGATGCAGTATAATGTGGATAAATGTGAGGTTATCCACTTTGGTGGCAAAAACAGGAAAGCAGACTATTATCTGAATGGTGGCCGATTAGGAAAGGGGGAGACGCAACGAGATCTGGGTGTCATGGTAGACCAGTCATTAAAAGTAGGCATGCAGGTGCAGCAGGCAGTGAAGAAAGCAAATGGTATGCTAGCATTCATAGCAAAAGGATTTGAGTATAGGAGCAGGGAGGTTCTACTGCAGTTGTACAGGGTCTTGGTGAGACCACACCTGGAGTATTGCGTACAGTTTTGGTCTTCTAATCTGAGGAAAGACATTCTTGCCATAGAGGGAGTACAGAGAAGGTTCACCAGACTGATTCCTGGGATGTCAGGACTTTCATATGAAGAAAGACTGGATAGACTCAGCTTGTACTCACTAGAATTTAGAAGATTGAGGGGGGATCTTATAGAAACTTACAAAATTCTTAAGGGGTTGGACAGGCTAGATGCAGGAAGATTGTTCTCAATGTTGGGGAAGTCCAGAACAAGGGGTCACAGTTTAAGGATAAGGGGAAAATCTTTTAGGACCGAGATGAGAATAACATTTTTCACACAGAGAGTGGTGAATCTCTGGAATTCTCTGCCAGAGAAGGTAGTTGAGGCCAGTTCATTGGCTATATTTAAGAGGGAGTCAGATGTGGCCCTTGTGGCTGAAGGGATCAGGGGGTATGGAGAGAAGGCAGGTACAGGATACTGAGTTGGATGACCCGCCATGATCATATTGAATGGTGATGCAGGCTCAAAGGGCTGAATGGCCTACTCCTGCACCTATTTTCTATGTTTCTATGGTCATGACAGGGTAGATGTTGAAATGTTCCTACTAGTAGAGAGTCTCAAACAAGAGGACATAGTTACAGGATGAGGGCTGCTAATCCCTACAACATACATTGAGGTAGGTATGAGCTGCTATAATTTGCCCTTGGCATGTGGGAAAGTGAGGCAATGAGGAGGGAGTTAATGAGAATGTGGGGAGAATTAATTCAACCATCTGATTCATAATTGGGATTCGAGCCAGTTGGACTGTCATGAAAGGGAACAAGTGTCCATTGCGTATACAGTAAAAGTGTTTTGGTCTCGGTTTGTTGTTGCTTCTTCAAAGGTAGCCTTGTCAAAGAGTTGCCAAAGTGTTTGGTTTTGATGCATCATACCAATGTGGTAGTTATTGAGATGGGAGTATGGTCATTCCTGTATCCATGAAATAGTCGCTATGGGAATGGCAGGCTTCAGATCCAGGCAGAGAGTTATGATCTGCAACTCGTGTAAACAATCTGACCAGTAACAAATTAAACAAAGAACAGGAAGCGCAATAACAGGCCCTTTGTTCCACAATGCCTGTGCCAAACATGATGCCAAAACCATCCCTTATCTACCTGCACATAATCCATAAGCCTCCATTCCCTGCATATCTATATGTCTATCCAAAAGTCTCTTAAATGTGATTATTGTCTATGTCTCAACCACCACCCACCCCCAGCTGCATGTTCCAGGCACTTGCCACCCCCTGAATAGAAAAACATATCCTTTAAACTTTAAACTTTGTCCATCTCACCTCTAAGGGCTTGTCCCACTTAGGCAACTTTTTAGGCGAGTGCAGGAAACTCTGCACTCGCCTAATGATCGCCATATGGTCGTCACATGTTTGCTGGTGGTCTCCTTCATAGTCGCGAGGAGTTCCCGCATTCTGGGAACTAGTTGCGGCCTCAGTATTGTCGTAGAAAATTTTTCAACATGTTGAAACATTTTCTGCGACCAAAAATTGGTCGCCACGGAGAAGATCGATAATCTTGTAGTCGTAGGTGCAGTTGTAGTGGGTTGCCATGTAGTTATACGTAGTCGAGGTAGTTGTACGTAGTTTTAGTTAATCGCCTTCGCTGACAGGTCATTTTCATTGGCTCTTTGGGGGGAAAAAATGTAAGCACGAGTTTTCAGAACCAAGGATAACCAATCGGTAATGTTAAATGTCCATTGAACTTCACAGCTGTGTATCTCTGGCTTCTTGAAAGTTGTCTGGCTTCTTAAAAGTGTCTCCACTCCTTCTGCCTCCTTCTCCCCCCCCCCCCCCTCTTTTAAAGGACTTACCGTATACTGTGCCAGTCGTCTTAACCTTCCTGTTCATCGCGGTGTGTGTCTGTATCACTTTGGCTTTGCACCATGTGAATTTCAGTCAGCGCTCCCCGCGCTGGCCCCTGCCTTTGTGATGTGTTTGTGTGTGTGCTCCACTCTGACAGTCGCTGTTCCAGTTCCCGGTTTTTCAGGCGAGTGCCGGCAACTTAACAGTCGCTGAAAAATCGCATAAGTGGGACAGGCCCTTAAAGCTATGCCCTCTAATATTTGATTTTTCCCTCCAGGGAGAAAGGTTCTGACTCTACACTATCTACAGATCTCATTGTGTTATATACAGTACCTCTATCAGGTTTCCCCACAACTTCTGGTGGTCCAGAGAAAACAATCCATGTCTGTCCAACCTCTCACTCTGAAGAAGGGTCTTGAATGAAAGCATCACCTGGCCATGTTCTCTAGAAATGCTGCCTGACCTGCTGAGATGCTCCAGCACTTTGTGCTCTTTTGTAAATTAACTAGCATTTGCAGTTTATACCCTCTCATTTTAACTAATAGGCATCATTCTGGTAAACCTGCTGTGTGCCTTTTTCAAAGCCTCCATATCCTTCCTGTAATAGAATGACCAGAATTGCATGCAAAACTCCAAATGTGGTGTAACCAAAGTCTTATAAAGCTGCATCATGACTTCCTACCACGTGTGACCCATGAAGGGAAGCTTACCATATTAATAATGTCTTCTTTTACCACCCTATCTACTTGTGTTGCCACTTTCAAAGAGTTATGGATTTGGACCATAAGATCCCTCTCTACATCTTTGCTGTCAGGGTCATGCCATTAATTGCATATTTTCCCCTTCCATTCAACCTCCCAAAGTGCAACACCTCACACTTGCTTGAATTAAACGCTGCTCATTTCTGTAGCTGATTTATATCCTGTTGTATACCTTGACAGCCTTCAGGGCCTGTCCCACCAGCATGCGATTGCATGCGTCTAGTGCGACCAAACGTGGTGACTTGAGGCGTACGGCCTCGCGGGGCCAGTCCCAATTCGAACGGCGGAGGCGTCTGGAGTTGTGCGGGGCTGGTCCCGACATCATACTCACCAATCAGCTGGGCAGGAGGCGGGCCAACTGAATTTGGACGTCGCACGTCGTCGGGTGGTGACATCATCACGCAATGGCATGCCGGGCGGTGACGTCATCGCGCAACTCCACGCACTAGGCATACACCGTCAAGACCCTGTGTACGACATCAAGATGCTGCGTACGACGTCAAGATGCTGCGTACGCCCATCGAGGCGCTGCGTACGGCCTCAATGCGGCTGCGGGCCGACAGGCCGTTGTCGCGCGGGAATTTCGGACAGTGCAAGATTTTTGGAGCCCCGCGCAATATCGGGGCCAGCCCCGCACAACTCCCTACGCCTCCGCTGATTGAAGTGGGACCGGCTCCGCGAGGCCGTACGCCTCAAGCGACCATGTTTGGTCGCGCTGGATGCGTACTATCGCATGCTGGTGGGACAGGCCCTTTACTCACAGTCAGTGACCCCAGCGATCTTGATGTCATCTGCAAACTTACTAACCAACCTGTCTCCACTTATGTCCAAAGATAGACACAGAATGCTGGAGTAACTCAGTGGGACAGGCAGCATCTCTGGAGAGAAGGAATGGGTGATGTTTTGGGTCGAGACCCTTCTTCAAACTGGGACCATTTATGCCCAAGTCATTTATATATTTCACAAGTAGCAGAGGTCCCAGCACAGATCTTTGTGGATGCATCGTGATCCTATATGTCGCCTCCTTACTGGAACATGCTGGTTCTGAACTTCACTCAAATAATGGAATATTTGTCACTCAAAATATAATCGATGCATCACCTTCTCAATGTGAGTGTAATTTTCCTTCATATTTAGGCTGATATGATATTAGCATTTCAGGGGGTTTTAGATAGGCATGTGGATATGCAAGGAATGAAGGAATATGGATCTCATGCAGGCAAATGAGATTAATTTAACTTGGCTTCATGTCTGGTACTGTGAAAACCAGGCCCTTTTGCCCATCGAGTCCGCATCGACCAGCAATCCCCACACATTAACACCATCCTACTCTAGGGACAATTTACACCAAGCCAATTAACCTGTACATCTTTGGAGTGTGGGAGGAAACCAAAGTTCTTGGAGAAAACCCACGCAGGTCACGGGGACAACATACAAACTCCGTATAGACAAACACCCATAGCCAGGATCGAACCTGGGTCTCTGGCACTGTAAGTGCTGTAAGACAGCAACTCTTCCACTGCACCACCGTGCCACCCCCTACCACTGCGCTGCCACTGCTTAAGATGGAGTTTGTGTTGCTGCAGCCCTTCCTTAAATCTCTGAAGATTCTCCAACACTGGCTGCTGCAGTTGGAACATCATCCTAAGTGCACAATTAGTGCTGGAGCATCGGCAGAATTCTATCAAATGATGTTTGGAAAGCTTTTCGCACAGATTTCATCCAATATGGTGGTTTGTTTGCGTAACAATCCTCTGTGGATATTAATCATCAAGAAATGTTGATTGTCTTCATCTGTGTTTGCTGCCCTTGGCCACGGGAGAAGTTTAACATTGTATCAGCTTTCTTCAGCTGCCAATACAGCAGTTTAATCTTGGGATGTGAGCAGATGGGATGGTTTATCATCTATTGTTCTATGATAATCACTTTGTAAACTCTGCGGGGCCTTGGGACCACTATTGTCCAACTATTTTGTGCCACATTCACCAATACCATATGCTGTTCAACTCTTCTTAGCCCTTCTACCTCCACTTGTAATCCACAGGATACAATTATAAGGCTACACACACTTGGTCAGGGGTCTTGCTTTGTATTTTGCCAGATTTACACTCCCTGGATACTGAATGTCTTTATGTTGTAGTAACCTGCTTAAACCTGGTTTCATATTTATGTGGAATCCTTCTGCAGTTGTACAGAGCCCTAGTGAGACCACACCTGGAGTATTGTGTGCAGTTTTGGTCAACCAAATTTGAGGAAGGACATTCTTGCTATTCAGGGAGTGCAGCGTAGGTTTGCAAGGTTAATTCCCGGGATGGCGGGACTGTCATATGCTGAGAGAATGGAGCAGCTGGGCTTGTACACTCTGGAGTTTAGAAGGATGAAAGGATATCTCATTGAAACATATAAGATTGTTAAGGACGTGGACACACTAGAGGCAGGAAACATGTTCCCGATGTTGGGTGAGTCCAGATTCAGGGGGCCACGGTTTAAGAATAAGGAGTAAGCCATTTAGAACGGAGACGAGGAAAGTTTTTCTCACAGAGAGTGGTGAGTCTGTGGAATTCTCTGCCTCAGAGGGCGGCGGAGGCAGGTTCTCAAAGTGGAGGCAGGATGCTTTCAAGAGAGAGCTAGATAGGGCTATTAAAAATAGCGGAGTCAGGGGATATGGGGAGAAGGCAGGAACGGGGTACTGATTGGGGATGATCAGCCATGATCACATTGAATGGCGGTGCTGGCTCGAAGGGCCGAATGGCCTACTCCTGCACCTATTGTCTATTGTCTATTGTCTATTGGAATATAATGTTTCCAGTTCATTGATTCTTCCAACCAATCCCTTGCTAACAAGGTTGATATGTTCACATAATTAATGTATTATTTGTAGCCTTGTCTTCTACCCAGACATCCAGCTTGTCCTCATCTACTGAAGATCTGACTAGACCATGATGTTGATTTTAAATTGCATGTTATGAGAACCAGACTCACTTTTGGTTATGGGGTGTTCAAGAAGGAACTGCAGATGCTGGAAGATCGAAGGTACACAAAAATGCTGGAGAAACTCAGCGGGTGCAGCAGCATCTATGGAGCGAAGGAAATAGGCGACGTTTCAGGCCGAAACCCTTCTTCAGACTGAAGACATGTGCTTATAAACTTTTGGTTATTACTGTTGCCTCCTACAGAAAAAAATATCTGTGTCTCTGATCATTAATATCAATCTCATGGATATTAATCCGTAATTTAATTGTGAAATCTCTGTTGTTGATTTTTTTTAAATTTGCAACTAGTGGCATACTGTGTATTGGATTCAAAACTGCACCCTTTATATTGACCATCCATCTCAATGCTGAATAAATTTCAACAGCAAAGGAGTTAATGTTAAAGCAGAACTAAACTGATATCAGTTACCGACATAAAAATTGTTTTGAGATTTGGAAATGAAACAAACTGAATACATGACAAAATCTAATTGAGAGAATTTCTACAAACACACCTGAAATTTGACCTTTAATTTCAGAAATTGGCACAATTTGGAAATCTGGTACTGAGGCTGAATAATGCAGAAGAAGAATGATTTTCTGTCAGATTCTTCAGACGGAGATGTTTGTGGTATTGATTCAACAGGAAGTTTAAGAATCAAAATGTTGCAATGAAGAGATAGATGCAGAAACTGAAAAAAATATTGAACGAACAAAAGCTAGCAAGGAAGGTGCTTATAAACTCACTCTTCGCCCAGAGTGTTTCGAATCTGTGGAATACTCTGCCACGAAAGGCAGTGGAGGCCAAATCACTGGATGTTTTCAAGAGAGAGATTTAGCTCTTGGGGCTAATGGAATCAAGGGATATGGGAAAAAATCAGGTACGGGGTACTGATTTTGGATGATCAGCCATGGTCATATTGAATGACGGTGCTGGCTCTAAGGGCCGAATGGCCTACTCCTGCACCTATTTTTTATGTTTCTATGTTTCTATGTACAAAACATTGTGATCAGTGAGAAGTTCTTAAGCAATCTTAAGTTCACTCCCGTCTCATGCTGTCAGCCAATTTACCACCCAATTTAGATATTGCTTCCAATCTAACAGCTAAAATAAGATAATATTATTCTGAAATTAATTATTTCCATATTAGCAGAGGATTACAAAACACTGCAGTTCAATGTTGTTAAATGTCTGCAGATCAAAATAAATGATCTCTTGTTCACCTATATTGCATGTGTAAATAAAACCCCCCTTCTGATCATCTTATCTTCAGATAACATTGTTACATGAAGAATTTTGCAGATACCTTTAGGATAATTATTTGCATTACTTAATATAATTTTCCAAACAGATATTCATTCATTCCTGAGATTTAATCAATCGACTTGATATCTATGGTGCAAAATGTTATATGCTTTTATTTAGCATTAAATCTCCACAATGTCAAGATGACAAGCACCTTCAGCTGTTGTCAAAAAAATTTCCATTTCTTAAATGATAAAGTGTATATGTTTAATCAGTATAAACTTGAGTTATAATCTATATTCGACTGTCAACAGATGAAAGATAAATTTTCATCCATACATCAAACTACAATTGGTAACGACATATCTATTCTTAGAGATTTTTAATGTTACATAATCTATCTTTCCACAGTTTGTTAACGAGGCAAATCAATACTAAGATGAAGAAAGTAACTAATTTTCTTAAGCCTTGCACGAAGGCACCATACAACATGGCAATGTCACAAACGTCCAAATCTTTAAGTACTTGTCACCTTGGGGGTTTTATTATCAGATTTATGAAACCATTATGGGCAATTTATTTCTGTGTTAGCTCACTTTTTCCATTTAAATGTTATTGGCATAATCCCCAGTCGTATGAGTGAATTAATTGGAAATCACTATAAGATATATACAAGTTATTTAAAATAGTGATTTAAATGTATGGGGTACATTTTACACCATGGAGGCTAACATCAAGTGGATAGGAGTTGTAAATTTATGGAATAATGGCTACATTTTCTTATTAATTGAAATGAATGGCTAAAACATAAAGCAATCATTGGACATTTCTGATCTCATTGATTTGGTAAGAATGATCGGAATAATTGAATTAAAGGATAGAGTTATAGAGTTATGGAGTGATACAGTGTGGAAACAGGCCCTCCGGCCCAACTTGCCTACACCGGCCAACATGTCCCAGCTACACTAGTCCCACCTGCGTGCGTTTGGTCCATATCCCTCCAAACTTGTCCTATCCATGTACCTGTCTAACTGTTTCTTAAATGTTGGGATAGTCCCAGCTTTAACTACCTCCTCTTGCAGCTTGTGGTTTTAGGAAAGACCGGAAGCGTTTTTCATCTCATGGTTGAAGGGTAATCCAAAATTAATCTTTACAACTACAAAATAGATTTGATAGGGTTAGCATAGAATAATGAACATGTGGAGGAGATGTGTAGGAAAGAACTGCATATGCTGGTTTAAATCAAAAGTAGACACAAAATGCTGGAGCAACAGCGGGACAGGCAGCATCTCTGGAGAGAAGGAATGGGTGATATGATAACATTTAACAAAATCCTATCCTGACGTGCCATCAACTTTCCCACTTCCAGATTAAATGGTGCTGAAACAAAGCTGGGCAGAAACCTGCTTTCATGAGATGCATTGGGAATTTAAAATCTTCTCATCTCTGGCAGCCTCTGACTGAAACCATCTCCCTGGTTTGACTAGGCATTCTGGGCATTGGGTGTTTCTACTAGTGGGAGAGTCTAGGATTAGAGGTTATAGCCACGGAATTAAAGGACCTTCTTTTAGGAAGGAGATGAGGATAAATTTCTTTAGAGGATGGTGAATCTGTGGAATTCTTTACCACAGAAGGCTGTGGTGGCCAAGTCAGTGGATATTTTTAATGTCGGAGGTTATGGGGAGAAGGCAGGAGAATTGGGTTAGGAGGGAGAGATAGATCAGCCATGATTGAATGGCGGAGTAGACAATGGGCCAAATGGCCTAATTCTACTCCTATCACATATGACCTTTTGACCATAGGACATTCAACATCTAGAGGGGAAATCAGCCTTGGGGAGCAGTTAGTACCCAAACATCATTGCTTGTCAAGAGTGTTCCATTGCCATATATATCTGAACGCAATAAAGACATTCTTTCTTGCAGTAATGGGCATCTTACTTGCATTTTTTGTGACACAAGATCCAGATGTGCTTGTCCATGACTCCCACACTACACTTTTCATCAGATGCCACCACCCTAATCCAAGAATTCATAGATATTTGTTTGTTCATTTTTAATCAGACATTGGTTTGATGTAGTTTCACAACTGCCTCTTATTTTTGCACCCATCTCAAACTCTGATGCACTTTACATGGGTTCTTAACACTAATCACAGATATCTCAGTGATAATGAACTCATTTGATTACTGTTTCATGTGATCCATCCTACCTACAAGGCACCATTTCATGCTTGCAGTACGTGAAAATATCATTATATTGTTGCATTTGTCTTTTCCTCCAAATGCACAGCAGGGTCAAAGGATTGACTGGCTTAACCCTGCTCCTAAAGGGCCTGTCCCATGAGCATGCGACTCCTTGCGGCAAGCACAACCTAACGTGGTCGCTTGAGCGTACGGCCTCGCGGGGCCGGTCCCACTTCGATCGCCGGAGCCGTATGGAGTTGTGCGGAGTTGGTCCCGACATCGCGCGGGGCTCCGAAAAACTGACCGTGTTCAAAACTTCCGCGCGGCAACGGCCTGCTGGCCCGCAGCCACCTCAGGGCCGTACGCACCGCATCGACGCCGTACGCACCGCCTCGACGGGCGTGCGCAGCGTCTCGACGCAATACGCAGCGTCTTGATGCCGTACGTCACGCGCGAACTTCCCGCGGACTTCGCTCGAACTTCACGTCACTCACTCGACCTCCGCACGGCCCCCGCTTCCGGTTTGGTCGCGCTTGCCGCATGCAGGTCGCATGCTCGTGGGACAGGTCCTTAATTTATATGCTCACGTACCACTTCTCATTCTATTCAACTGAAATCATTCCTTCCTTTGGCACAAGAGGGGTACTGAACATAAATAGGTTTTGCATGGCATCCCTGCTCTTCCTGATGTCTGACACTGAGAAACTTATTTTCCAACTTTTATCCTCTTCACCGCTCTCAATAAATCATTTCAATGATAATTTATTATCGTTTTCCATTCTCTTCATCTATCTGCGATATTATTGACCAAGACATTTCACCTCATACACATCATCCACTTCCATTTGGATCCCTTCCTCTAGTGTTCTGCTTTCCCACAATCTTGTTATTGAAATTTATGCTTTGAGATAATTTCGCTAATTTCTATGTTTCTATGTTTCTATGAGATGAGCTGTACCAGTTTCTTCCCCAAAGTTTTTCACTATAATCTAATGGTTCTGAATTTACAAATGTCAATATTATCACCAAACCTGTAGCCACACTGTGATTGTGATGCAGAAGGTATTTATCTTGCTGAGCTGAGATAAAGCTTTAGGGTGCTGGTGACTCTACTGATTTTCACATGGATCACGGCACTGACACCAAACCACACAATTACTTATTTGGATAGGTGACATTTCAAGTCAGGACTCTTCTTCAAACTAATAGGGGAGGGGGGGAGGGGAGGGAAGGGGGGAGATTGTGAGCACTGGAAACATTTGTCCTTGTCTTTTCTTGCTTACAGATTTCCCCCCACCCCCTCCACTATTAATCTGAAGAAGGCTCGCGACCAGACACATCATGTATCCCGTTTCTCCAGAGATGCTGCCTGACCTGGTGAGTAACACCAGCATTTTCTGTCTTTCTTTGGTATAAACCAGCATCTGCTATCCCTTTTTATTACAATGACTTATTTCATTTCTTCTGATCTCATTCATCACCTAACCTCTATATTTTGTTTCTACTACTAACTTGAGGTACATAATTGTAATTGACCTGTTAGAATAACTAGTTGAGAACTTCCTGATTAGAGAACAGGAAAATTACAATCAATACTGTTGTTGGTTTGTAAAGAACCCAGCAACTAGTGGTGAGGAAGGAAATGCACTGTGACTTGTGAATACTTTACTCAACAGTTTATTCTTCTCTGTTGTTACGTCTCTGTGCATTTGAAGAAATTGCTACATTTTTTGCTGTCAGGATTAAGTGAAATCCTGAAAGAAATTTAGACCTGCTATACAATGATTTAAGAACCCTTTTAGTAATGAGATTTATGTTTTTGTAGCTCAACCTTTCTTGACCAAGAAGGGGAATAATCGAATAATGGAATCTCACTCCTGCAGGTAGTAAATTATTTCTATTGGCGCAAAAATCTTAATTTTTTTTCCTTTCATTTTATTTTTTTTTAACACTAAATCAGAATTCTCTTCCTCTTTATGTTTCTATTAATTGGACTTTAGTTGACTCTATTTCCTTCTCCATTATTCCTGTCGCTTTTGTTTTTTAACAGTCAAAGAGACGAGGGTTGCTCCATTATTCACCCAGGTCTTAGATGCTCCTCTGACCTCAGCAGCAATTTGCTGAAAAAAAATATTTCGAACTGAAACATACAGGGAGCAATAAAACAAATGTGTTGAATTCCAAAACAAGTTTGAACTTTAAATCATAGATTTACACAATAGAGAGAAAGGTCAATTAAGCTAACTTCAATCTGGGCTGATTCTTTAGTAAACATCTAGACTTTCCTTATTCTTATCAAATACACTTTTCTCCAAATCAAATGTTTTCTACAATGTGTCTGTGCACATCACTATGTTCTCCTGAAACCGATTCTTACCTGACTTATCATTTACTGTACATCACTGTAAAGTATGATATTAAGTTTTGTATTCCCAGTGTGGGTTACTAATACATAATCACAAGGACCAGTGGCCATAACAGTGATCCATTGGAAACACACCCAAATTGTAGGCTGAATTGAAACTTCTGCAGCAAGCCTACAGCCTGCTGTACTCCTTGTATCTCACCTTCCAACTCTCACAGTATTCTTTTTAAACCTGCAAGGCACATATTGTTTTCAAATCATTTCTCTGTCGAATGCCTGGAATGCATGCGTGCAGTGAGATTGTGATTAAACTTTGTCCCAGTGAGGATTCTGCTCTTATATTAACTACAATACTTTGAAGTTTCAAAACTACCATTTCTTCAGCGTTACTTAATTGTTCTCTTGCTCACTAGTATGTTTGAATTAATCGTTCTTCCATTGGGAAAGTCGATGAAAGTCACTATTATCCTTCATTGTTCAATCAATGCTATAAACATGGTTGACTCTGATCTCCTGCCTCTGACAGCAAAAGATGAAAGGTCAAATCTCATCTGTTACGAAGAGTTCATTTCAAATACACGAGGATCACTCAAAAACCTTTTAAAGATACTTAGAGATGTATTCCTAGGTATTCATCATAACAAGCCCAAAGCCTCTGGAAGGCATCTGAAGCTGTGAATTAAATATAGGTCTTGCTGGCAATGTCCAAATCCTAAATCCTAAAGAATGAATTAGGAAATAAAATGAATGCTAGCCTTTTTTCAACCTTTCCTCTAAGTCAGTTATTAAAAATTCACTCCAGAGAAACAAACACATAATCCTGGTTGACACTTCAATGTTGTACTGAGATAAAGCAGCATGATTGGTTATAGCATCTGTTAGATGAGATAATAAACCAAAGTCCCATCTGCACTCTTAGATGAACATAAAAGATCCCATAGAACCACTTGAAATGCAGGAAGTGCTCTTGGTGTGTTGGACAACATTTATTTCTCAATCAACATCGGAAAAGAAATATAATTTATCTGATCGTGTAGGTCCTGCCGTTTGGCACAATGCCATGTACAAATTTGCCATTGTGTGGCTTACATTGCATATCCTTGTGCAACTACAAAGCATTAGTAAAGCAGTTGGAAGCAGTCAGCAGTTCGGGCAGCATCTGAGGAAAAGAAAATGTGGTTAACATTCCGGGTTTAAGTCCTCTTTTCATTAATCTTCCACTTCCTGTGCGTGCATCCACTATATCTGCAGCAAATGTCCAGGTAGGCTGTTCAGATCCTTTCCTTGACCATTGAGTTGAAGTCATCTGTGTTTTACAGACAAGAATGCCTACAAGCGGCTGAACTTGGAGTTGCCATGTTGACTAATTACCTGTGGGCAGTGGAGACATAGGGGAATTGCAATGGATGAAGTAGAAACACATCTCTGGCTAGGTTTGCTAACAGCTAGGTTTGCTACCGATTCTTCCCTTCATTTGCTGGACGATGGGGGTAAGTTATTACAGTGTTGGGAAGCATCCGTCCATGCAAGAAGACATCCTTGTGGCATAATCCATTCTTTCTTGACATGGACTCCCTCATTCTTGCAGTATTTGGGTCAATGTGCTTAGAGGTTCTGAACGATCATTACAAGTCCTCGATTATTTCCCTTTATATCATATCCTCCTTGAATTCACCCCCTGTTTCAGCTGAGTAGAACCTGAAGGGTCATACACCCTCTGAGCTGACGATTGATCTTTGTCCTATTTCTACTCAAACTTATCAGTGATGTAAGAGTCATCAGGGTAATACCAGTGTAAAATGGATTTGGCATAGAGGTGCCATTAAAGTCTGCGCAACCAACCCTGTGCATGACAAACACAAGCTCTGATGGTGAACCATTGAGCAAGTTTGCTCTTCTGAAGATTTGTGTTTTATACGCAACTTATAGTATGAACAAACAAATTGCAACCGTTGCAGACAAGATATTCAAAAGAATGGAAA
This sequence comes from Amblyraja radiata, assembly GCF_010909765.2. Taxonomy (NCBI): domain Eukaryota; kingdom Metazoa; phylum Chordata; class Chondrichthyes; order Rajiformes; family Rajidae; genus Amblyraja; species Amblyraja radiata. The sequence continues at coordinate 17,764,909 of NC_045958.1, read as the reverse complement.
AGTTAGACCCTTCTTCAGTCTTCAGTCTGAAGAAGGGTCTCGACCCGAAACGCCACCCATTCCTTCTCTCCAGAAACGCTGCCTGTCCCGCTGAGTTACTCCAGCTTTTTGTGTCTATCATCGGCTTAAACGAGCCTCTGTAGTTCCTTCTCACACATTTAGTGACCACCGGTTTAGGTTTATTGCTATAACCCATGATTTCTGATGATCATCTAAACACTTGCTCACCAATCCCTATTCTTCACCGGATGCCAGAATGGAATGCAGGTGGTGAAGACAGGTCTTGGGGAGGATCATGAGATTGCATAGCAGTGTGGGGTGTGTAGTGATGGATGGATAGGAGAAATTGCATTTTAGGGTGGGTATTTTTCTATAATGAAAGATGTAGGCTTTATAAGACAACACAAGAAAGGAAGCAGGAATGACAATACACAAAGCAGGATATACGTAGCTGAATTTGCAATTGTATTTACCTTTCCTGCTCTGTTTAGATCATGCAATGAATGCTGTGGCATAATGCCCCTCTCTGCACCTGCACCCGCACCTCCTAGGCCACGCCCAGTCACAACTCCTTTTGTGTGGCTGCATACAGTATTAAGCCCCTGTCCCGCTTAGGAAACCTGAACGGAAACATCTGGAGACTTTGCGCCCCACCCAAGGTTTCCATGCAGTTCCCGGAGGTTACAGGTGGTTGCCGGAGGTTGCAGGTAGTTGAAGCAGGTAGGGGGACTGACAAAAACCTCCGGGAACCGCACGGAAACCTTGGGTGGGGCGCAAAGTCTCCAGAGGTTTCCGTTCAGGTTTCCCAAGTGGGACAGGGGCTTAATTCCCTTCTATAACTAGGGAAGGAAGTGTCCTTTCATTTCCTCAGAAGGCATCTTTAAAATGGAGGATAATTACCGTGCCGATCTATTGTTGAAATTATTCTTTAATTTTTATTTTCCATATCTATACTCCATTAAACTTTGTGTATGAATTGGCTTATGCCGCATGCAGACATATGACAATCCTTTCCATTGAGAACTCCCACTACCAGCAGTTAAAATCCAGCCCAGTATTTGAAAAGCAAATACCTTCTATAATATTTGAAATGAAATTCCAGGCGACTATTTATGTGCTAGCCACAGAAACAGATCTACAAACTCATATTACAATCGCTCCGCACCCTTAAATCTGTACTCCTACAGCAACACTTAGTACTTTCTTCCCAGCTGTTATAAGGGCAACTGAACCATCCTACCACAAACAGAGAGCAGTGCTGAACTACTATCTACCTCTTTGATCAGTCAGGTCAGACTTTTTTTTTTTTTTTTTTTTTTTTTTTTTTTATTTATTTATTAGAAGTAGACATATTATAAAATGTAGTTACATATTATAGTAAAAAAACTTTTCATATACATCAGTCATACATTATTAAAATTTTCCATTATCAATTACTTCTGCTTCTAGTGTTTTTATTTTTTATAGAAAGAGGGAAAAAGAGAGGGTAGAAAGTTACAAGTAAAAAAGAAAGCAAAAAAAAAACAACAGAAAAACAAGGGAGGTGGAATGGGTTACCTGTAATACATCAATGGAGATAGGTTCGTAGGTTATAAAGTATAGCTTTTCATCTATTCCTGAGTTCAAGTTTCAGCTGGGTCCTCGTGCTGTGCCAATCTATCCCTTCAGATAGTTAATGAATGGAGCCCAAATTTTATGGAAAAGATCTTGTTTGTCCATTAAGACAAGTCTAATTCTTTCTAAGTATAGGGTCTCCGACATTTCCGTAATCCACATTTTAATTGTGGGGGTTGTAGGGCCTTTCCAAAATTTTAATATTAAATTTTTTCCGGTTATTATACTGTAATTGAGGAAGTTTCTTTGGTTTGTTGTGAGTGTTAAGCTTTGTTCTGATATTCCAAGTATTATTAATTTTGTGTCTGGGTCCAGTTTTGTATTAATAACTTCTGAAGTTATTTCAAAAATATCAGTCCAGAAATGTTTAAGTTTTATACAGTTTGCAAACGTATGTGTTAAATTAGCCTCTAAATGTAGACATTTATCACAAATAGGAGAGATTTGTGGGAAGATTCTATTTAGTTTTATTTTAGAGAAGTGTAGTCTATGTAAGACCTTGAATTGTATTAAAGTATGTCTGGCATTTAATGAACATTGATGTATTTGTTGTAAACTTTCGTCCCACATATCTTTCGTGATAGGATGACCTATTTCATTTTCCCATTTGTATCTATATGGTTCGGTCGGTGGTACCTCGTTGTTTAGTAGGGTGTTATAAATATAAGCTATTAGTTTTTCAGTATTAGGATGCTTGTTCAGACATTCATCAAGAATTTCTGATTCCCTATTCCTGTAAACTTGTGTATTAGATTTAACATAATCTCTAATTTGTAGATATCTGAAGAAATTATTTGAGTGCAGTCCATAATTCTGTTGTAACTCTTGAAATGAAAGAAAAGTACCTTTCCCATAAAGATGTCCTATATTTTTGATTCCATAATTTTTCCATTGTGTGAAACCTTTGTCCATAAAGGATGATTTGAATAAAGGATTATTTACAATGGGAAGGCAGAGTGGTATATTATTCAATTTTAAATCTTTTTTTATTTGTTTCCAAATTCGTATTCCACTATGTATTATGGGGTTTTCTTTATAGGTTTTTTTGTGCAGTTTTGTGGGGGCAAATATGATCGGTCCAATTTCAAAAGGTAGACAGTCTTCCTTTTCCATCATTAGCCAATCTGGTTGTTGATACATTTCTTCCAGCCAGAAATTCATGTTTTTAATATGGACTGCCCAAAAATAAAATAAGAAATTTGGCAAAGCCAGACCTCCATTTATCTTTGATTTACATAAATGTTTTTTACTTATTCTATGATTCTTATAATCCCAGACAAAACTTGTAACAATGGAATCGACTTTTTTGAAAAAAGTTTTTGGGATATATATCGGAATTAATTGAAGTAGGTACAGCAGTTGCGGTAAAAAATCATTTTTATAGCATTAATTCTCCCAAGCATAGAAATGGGGAGTGTTTTCCAGTATTGAATATTCTTATGTAGTTTATTCAGTAAGGGTGGGAAATTTAGTTTAAATAAAGAGGTATATGTCTTAGTTACATAGATTCCTAAGTATTTAAATTTATCTTTAACTATTTTAAAAGGGGATTGTTGTATTGTATGTAAATTGAATTTTGTTATTGGCATGATTTCGCTTTTATTCCAATTGATTCTATATCCCGAAAACTGACCAAATTGAGTTATTAGATTTAATAGGTTTGGAATACTAGTTTCTAATTTTGTAATATATATTAGTATATCATCTGCATATAAGGAGATTTTATTCCTTGTGTCTCTAGTATTGTATCCAAATATTCCTGGATGGTTTCTAACGCTTTCTGCTAGGGGTTCGATTGCAAGAGCAAATAATAGTGGGGATAGTGAGCATCCTTGTCTACAGCCTCTAGAGAGATTAAATTTAGTTGATAACATTTTGTTTGTTAATATTCTAGCTGTTGGATTAGAATATAACAATTTAACCCATGTACAGTACTTCTCTCCTAGTTGAAATTTTTCCATCACCGAAAATAAATATGGCCATTCTACCTGGTCAAATGCTTTTTCAGCATCTAACGAGATAATTGCTAGCTCTGCGTTAGGGATTCTATTGGAGTATATAATATTAAATAATCTTCTCAGATTATAAAATGAATACCGTTTGGGGATAAACCCTGTTTGGTCGGGATGTATTAATTTGCTGATCACTAAGCTCAATCTATTAGATAGAATCTTAGTTAATATTTTCTGATCAGTATTTAAGAGGGCTATAGCTCTGTATGAACCTGGGTCTTCAAGATCCTTGTCCGTTTTTGGTATAAGTATGATTGTAGATTCATTTAGAGTTTCTGGGAGTTTCTGTTGAGTATATGCGTATTTGTACATTGTCTGTAGGCGTGGGGAAAGCAAATCATAATTTTTTTATAAAATTCCGAATTTAGACCATCGCGTCCTGCCGACTTTCCGTTTTTTAAGGACTTTATTGATTCTTCAATGTCTTTTATCGTAATTTCAGCCCCTAGCAATTCTCTCTCTTTCTGATCTAGACCCGCAAACTTACAATTCTGTAAAAATGTTTCCATTCCCGTTGATTGTTCTGTTATTTTAGATGAATACAATTTTTAGTAGTATTGTAGAAATCTATCATTAATATCTTTAGGCAGTGTTAATGTTTCTCCCTTATCTGTTCTAATTTTGTATATTGTTTTTTCCCCGTCCAATTTGCGAAGTTGACGCGCTAATAGTTTTTGTGGTTTGTCACCAAATTCAAAATTTAATTGTTTTGTATGTTGATAAAGTTTTATAACTTGGTCTGAATAAATCTTGTTTAATTTATATTTCAATACTGCAATTTTATTGTGTTTTATCGTGGATGGTGCTGCTGCATTTTCTGTGTCTAATTGCTTTATTTCCATTTCCAGTTTCTGTTGTTTGGCCCTATTCTCTTTATTAAAAAATGATTGGGAAGAAATTAATGCTCCTCGTACAAATGCTTTAAATGTTTCCCAAAGAAGGGAGGCAGAGATTTCAGGGCTATCGTTAGCCTCAAGAAACATTTTAATCTGTTTTACTAGATATTCATTACATGACTTATCTTTTAAGATTTGGGGATTAAATCTCCATTGTGACTGTGTCTCTGCCATTCCGTTTACTTTGATCATAAATGTTAATGGGGCGTGGTCTGAGATTATGATGTTATGATATTGTGAGTTATAGGTAAATGGGATAAGTTTTGAATCTACTAAAAAATAGTCTATCCTTGAGTAAGTTTTATGTACTGGTGATAGGAGTAGAGTAGTACCGCAAACAGAGAGCAGTGCTGAACTACTATCTACCTCTTTGATCAGTCAGGTCAGACTTTTCTGGACTGGACTTTGCTGGCTTTACTAAATGTTATCCCCTTATCATTTAAGGCAGAGATAGATAGATTTTTGATTAGTAAATGTGTCAGAGGTTTTGGGGAGAAGGCTGGAGAAAGGGGTTAGGAGAGATAGATCAGCCATGATTGAATGGCAGAGTAAATTTGAAGGGCTGAATGGCCTAATTCTACTCCTATCACTTATGACCTGATGTATCTATATACTGTAAATGGATTGATTGTAATTATGTATTGTCATTCTGCTGACTGCTTAGCACGCAACATAAAGTTTTTCACTGTACCTTGGTACACGTGACAATAACCTGAACTGAACTGAAGAAGAGAAAATAAGCACGTGCGAACAGGCAAGTTCCAATTTCCTTAGTCTACCTTGTTTATATTCATTCCCAAACTATCAACAAAAATGATTTGCAGATTCAATACTATGTTACTTATGAATGCATTTACACTCTGCTTACTACATAGTAATTTTTGCCTATGGTCTCGAAACTATCTAGCAAAGTTAACTAGGCTTGTACACAAATGCTGAAAAAGCCATTAGTGGTGTATAATGATTTGCGAACATTGGCCAGCTGGCATGCATTTTAAATCAGTCCCATCAGGAAAATAATGCAATCTGTGCAGAACAACATTGCCACAACATTTCTGAAATTACACTTGGTAGCAATGGTATGTGTTTGAATGTTTAAGAAGGAACTGCAGATACTGGAAAATCGAAGGTACACAAAAATGCTGGAGAAACTCAGCGGGTGCAGCAGCATCTATGGAGCGAAGGAGACAGGTAAGTGTTTGAATCATGCTTTTCAGAAAAAATGCTGTTATTGATCAAATGCCTAGCTATGGTTCAAATTTCACCCAGGTGCTCCAGTTTCTTCCCACATCCCAAGGATGTACTGGTTAGTAAATTAATTGTCAAGTTTTAACTCTCCCTCGGCTAGATGGGTGGAGGTGTTGATGGGCGGAGAGGGAGAGATCAGGCTATATGGAAACAAGCAAGGCAATGGATCTGATGGATTTGCTCCAAGAGCTGGAATAAATCCATGGGCCATTTGATCTCCAATGCTGAATGAAACATTGAGCCATTTACATGATTGTAAAGGCCAGGTTACATTAAAAAACTTGAATTCCATAACTTAACTAGACTAAGTGGGACCCGTTGGGTCCCAGCATCACACAGGAGGGCTGGTCATCCAACGCAATATTCCACCTCTCCACCAATTCTAATATTCTGGAAAGTTCTGGAAAAGGACAGGGGGCGCTCCTCTGTGTGCAGCCATGTCAGCAGCGCGTCAGTTTTTCCAGCTTTTTTTTAACTTTTTAGTATGTTTTAAAGTGTGTATTTTGTGTTTCTTTGTGTGTTTTGTGTGGGGGGTGGTGTGGGGGGGTAAGGGGGAAACCGCTTCGGTCGCCTCCTCCATGGAGAGGCGAGTTTTTCCAGGTCGCCTCCCCCGTGGCCTAACATCAAGGATCGACGCGGCCTTTCCCGGAGACGCGCCCGGGGCTTCAGCGGCGGGCGCAGCGTGGACTCTCGGCGTGGAGCGGGCGACCCTCGCTGGGGCTCGCTGGAGGGGAGCGCTCCATTTCGCTGGCCCGGGGCTGCCGGCAGCCTGAAGTCGCAGCCTGAAGCCGCGGTCTGCAGAGCTCCAGCTGGTGCGGCGTCTACAGCCCGGGATCTCACGTGGGGGACCCGGGGGAAGAAGAAGCCATCACTGCCGGCCCGCGGCCACCTTCTACCGCGGGTCCGGCATGTACTTACCATCACCCCTGGAGGGGAGCTTAGACCGCCGGCCCTGCAGTCTACGGTGCTTCTGGCTGCGGCGGGGACTTTAAATCTCGACCGCCGGCCTGCGGCCTACAACAATCTAAAGCCGCGGTCTCCGGTGAGGAAGAGCCGATCCTGGACTGACTGGACTCTGGTCCTGTACACGGGGGGGAAATGGAGGAGGACTGGCCAAATTTTTGTGCCTTCCACCAAAGTGATGAATGCTGTGGTGGATGTTTGTGTTACAGTTTTATTGTGTGTTCTTTATTATTGTACTGCTGCTGACAACCCAAATTTCCACCAACCCTGGTTGTGTGGCAAATAAATTATATCTATCTATCTATCTATCTAATATTGGTGGCCAGTTGGGGGGGGGGACCTTTCTGGAGCGCTAGTATGGGTGTTGTGGACTGAAGGGACTGGCTTCCAGAGGGCTAGTATGCAAATTGTGCGCCAAATGGATTCTTGGGCTGGCGTCTCAGTCAATCAAGCCTGTTGTGCTGGCAACTCACTCACTCACGGCTGGTGGGCTGGTAGTTGACTCACGGCTAATCCTTGAAATTCTATTTCAAGCAGGGTATAAGGCCACCAAATTCAAGTGCAGTTTCTTACCACTTCTAGCAGGGTGCAAGGCCACCAAATTCAAGTGCAGTTTCATACCATTTGAAGTAGGGTGCAAAGCCACTAAAGGCAGCGAGTCGTGACCGCTACCTCCTCCATCTTGCAGAGACTGAGCCACACCCACATTTCCGGGTTTTATAACCCCTCCCCCCCACCCCCCACACCGGAAAAGGTGTGGCTTTCATGGAGTGATTGACAGGAGAGAGATTGTCAACATTTTTAAAAAAACTAATAACACTTTTATTTTTCATTGATGGGAAGAATTCTCTGCACCTGCTCAGCGGAGGCGGACTGAATAAGATGGCCAAAAATCAGAGCCGTAAGTGGTAGCGTTTTATCTAAAATCAATATACAGTGCAAACAGAAAGTAAGTACATTTACAGTAGTGCCTTTTAACTTCAAGCCAAAGCACTCAAGCCACCATTTGCAGTAAGTAGTGCATTTCAACTTCATGTCACCATTTGCAGTAAGTGGTGCCTTTCAACTTCAAGCCAATGCACCCACGCCACCGTTTGCAGTAAGTAGTGGCTTTTAACTTCAAACCACACCCAAGCCACACCCAAGCCGCCATTAGCAGTAAGAGGTGCCTTTCAACTTCAAGTCAAAGCAACCAAGCCACCATTTGCCATAAGTAGTGCCTTTCAACTTCATGCTACCATTAGCAGTAAATAGTGCCTTTCAACTTCAAGCCAATGCACCCAAGCCACCATTTGCAGTAAGTAGTGCCTGTCAACCTCATGCCACCATTTGCAGTAAGTAGTGCCTTTTCTACTTCAAGCCAAAGAACCCAAGCCACCATTTGCAGTAAGTAGTGCCTTTCAACTTCAAGCCAATGCTCCCAAGCCACCATTTGCAGTTGTGTTCAAAAGGGAACTGCAGATGCTGGAATATCGAAGGTACACAAAATTGCTGGGGAAACTCAGCGGGTGCAGCAGCATCTATGGAGCGAAGGAAATGCAGTAAGTAGTTGAAGAAGGGTTTCGGCCCGAAACGTCGCCTATTTCCTTCGCTCCATAGATGCTGCTGCACCCGCTGAGTTTCCCCAGCAATTTTGTGTACCCACCATTTGCAGTTAGTGCCTTTCAACTTCAAGCCACAATTTGCAGTAAGTAGTGCCTTTCAACTTCAAGCCAATGCACCCACGCCCCCATTTGCAGTAAGTAATGCCTTTCAACTTCAAGCCACACCCAAGCCATCATTTGCAGTAAGTAGTGCCTTTCAACTTCAAGCCAAAGCTCCCAAGCCACCATTTGCAGTAAGTAGTGCCTTTCAACTTCAAGCCAAAGCTCCCAAGCCTCCATTTGCAGTAAGTAGTGCATTTCAACTTCATGCCACCATTTGCAGTAAGTGGTGTCTTTCAACTTCAAGACACACCCAAGCCACCATTTGCAGTAAGTAGTGCCTTTCAACTTCATGCCACCATTTGCAGTAAGTAGTGCCTTTCAACTTCAAGCCACACCCAAGCCACACCCAAGCCACCATTTGCAGTAAGTAATGCCTTTCAACTTCAAGCCATTGCACCCAAGCCACCATTTGCAGTAAGTAGTGCCTTTCAACTGCAAGCCAAAGCACCCAAGCCACCATTTGCAGTAAGTAGTGCCTTTCAACTTCATGCCACCATTTGCAGTAAGTGGTGTCTTTCAACTTCAAGCCACACCCAAGCCACCATTTGCAGTAAGTAGTGCCTTTCAACTTCAAGCCAAAGCAACCAAGCCACCATTTGCAGTAAGTAGTGCCTTTCAACTTCAAGCCAAAGCTCCCAAGCCACCATTTGCAGCAAGTAGTGCCTTTCAACTTCATGCCACCATTTGCAGTAAGTAGTGCCTTTCAATTTCAAGACACACCCAAGCCAAGCCAACCAGGGGAGGGAGGGGGGGGGCAGGGGGGGGGGGGGGCGCTTTCTGGAGCACTAGTATGAACCATTTTAGAACCAATAGACTTTTTTTTGCAAGCTTTAGAACCAATAAACATTTTTTTGCAAGCTTTGAACCAATAGACACTTTTTTGCAAGCTTTAGAACCAATAGACATTTTTCTGCAAGCTTTACAACTAATAGACACTTTTTTGCAAGCTTTAGAACCAATAGACATTTTTTGTAAGCTTTAGAACCAATGGACATTTTTTTGCAAGCTTTAGAACCAATAGATATTTTGCAAACTTTAGAACCAATAGACATTTTTTGCAAGCTTTAGAACCAATAGACACTTTTTGCAAGCTTTAGAAGCCATAGACACTTTTTGCAAGCTTTAGAAGCAATAGAGACAATTTTTGCAAGCTTTAGAAGCAATAGAGACACTTTTTGCAAGCTTTAGAAGCAATAGAGACACTTTTAGCAAGTTTTAGAACCAATAGACACTTTTTTGCAAGCTTTAGAACCAATAGACATTTTTTGCAAGCTTTAGAACCAATAGAGACACTTTTTGCAAGCTTTAGAACCAATAGAGACACTTTTTGCTAGCTTTAGAACCAATAAACATTTTCAGCAAGCTTTAGAACCAATAGACATTTTTTTGCAAGCTTTAGAACCAATAGACATTTTTTTGCAAGCTTTAATAATAATAATAATGGATGGGATTTATATAGCGCCTTTCTAATACTCAAGGCGCTTTACATCGCATTATTCATTCACTCCTCAGTCACACTCGGTGGTGGTAAGCTACTTCTGTAGCCACAGTTGCCCTGGGGCAGACTGACAAAAGCGTGGCTGCCCATCTGCGCCTACGGCCCCTCCGACCACCACCAATCACTCACACACATTCACACACATTCACACACAGGCAAAGGTGGGTGAAGTGTCTTGCCCAAGGACACAACGACAGTATGCACTCCAAGCGGGATTCGAACCAGCTACCTTCCGGTTGCCAGCCGAACACTTAGCACATTGTGCCATCTGTCGTCCCGTAAAAAAGCTTTAGAACCAATAGACATTTTTGCAAGCTTTAGAACCAATAGAGACACTTTTTGCAAGCTTTAGAACCAATAGACATTTTTTGCAAGCTTTAGAACCAATAGAGACACTTTTTGCAAGCTTTAGAACCAATAGATATTTTTTGCAAGCTTTAGAACCAATAGACATTTTTTTGCAAGCTTTAGAACCAATAGACACTTTTTTTGCAAGCTTTAGAACCAATAGACGCTTTTTTTGCAAGCTTTAGAACCAATAGATATGTTTTGCAAGCTTTAGAACCAATAGAGACACTTTTTGCAAGCTTTAGAGCCAATAGACACATTCTGCAAGCATTTTAGAACCACTAAGGCACTTACATTTGAGTAGACATGTGTTCAGTGTTATTCACATCTCAGAGAAACGTGACCCTCTGCCTTCTTCCATCTTGAAGAGACTGTGTGGCACACCACTTCCTGGTATTATAGACCATCCCCCCTGCCGCCAGCGGGGGCAGCAGAGAGAATGGGGAATGTTGTAAAAACATTAATATCTCTGTCATTTTTAATCGACGGGAAAAATCCTCGGCACACATGCGGCGGAGGGGGGCTCTGAGCAAGGTGGCCAAAAATGATGGCCATAGGTGGCGGCGTTCTCTCGGAAATCGCAGCACAGATGGCCAAAACCGGTCAAGAACAAGACTTTTAGTAATATAGATAGATAGATGTAAATTAGACAACTTCTGTTATTTGGATTTGTGCAGGTAAATGCACATGTCTTGAATTTTCTGTCAGAATCACCGTGCTGTCACAAAATTTCAGAGGTACAAATATTCATTGAGAGAATTACCTGCCAAATTCTTGAAAAGGTGCATTTACTGTCCCTACCATGAAACATCCCAAAAAGCTGCCTCAGCAATATTCAGTGACTAGTGATTCTTTGCTTGAAATGAATGATTCAAAGATACAGCATTGAAACAGGGGCATCGGCTCAGCAAGTCCACACCAATCACCCATTTGCACTAGTTCTATGTTATACCACTTTCACTTTCATTCCATCCACACTAGGAGCAATTTTACAGTGGTCGATTAACCTACAAATCCACACATCATTGAGAGGTGGAGTGGCGGAAGGTGGAGCATCAGTAGGAAACCCAAGGGGTCTACAGGAAGAATGTTCAAACTCCACACAGACAGCATCCAAGGTCAGGATGAAACATGGGTCCTTGGCACTCTGAGTCAGCAGCTCCACCAGATGCACCACTGTACTACCCAGGGCATGGTGGCACAGTTGGTGACATAATCATCTTAATTATTACAAAATAACCTATCTATATAACGCTAAGAAAAGCCGCATAATGGTAATTAGAAGCGCTGAGGACAGGGAATCAACTTTTCCGACCTTTTATTTGTCAGACAGTCCTCTTGCTGTGTGTGAGGAAATTAAATACTTAGGTCATGTCATATCCGATAACTGGAAGGATGATAAAAGACCTCTACCGACAGCGCTGTAAAATTTATCTTCAAGCCAACATGCTTATAAGGAAGTTTTATATGTGCTCTGATTCTGTGAAGTGTTCCCTGTTCAGAACCTACATCACACCGTTATATACTGCTCAATTGTGGTCTAATTATAAGAAAAAGAGTATGCAGAGGCTTAAGGTTGCATACAATGATGCAATGAGGATGCTACTTCGTGTCCCTAGGTGGCATAGTGCCAGTCAATTGTTTGTGTCCACTAGAGTGCCAACCTGTGAGGCACTCTTAAGACAGCTGATGTTTAGTTTTATGTGTCGCCTGGACAAGTCAGAGAACCACATAATTGAAGCCCTAGTCAGCCCTCTGAAAAGCTGCTATAGATTCACTTACATAGATAGAAACATAGAAACATAGAAATTAGGTGCAGGAGTAGGCCATTCGGCCCTTCGAGCCTGCACCGCCATTCAATATGATCATGGCTGATCATCCAACTCAGTATCCCGTACCTGCCTTCTCTCAATACCCTCTGATCCCCTTAGCCACAAGGGCCACATCTAACTCCCTCTTAAATATAACCAATGAACTGGCCTCGACTACCCTCTGTGGCAGGGAGTTCCAGAGATTCACCACTGTCTGTGTGAAAAAAGTTCTTCTCATCTCGGTTTTAAAGGATTTCCCCCTTATCCTTAAGCTGTGACCCCTTGTCCTGGACTTCCCCAACATCGGGAGCAATCTTCCTGCATCTAGCCTGTCCAACCCCTTAAGAATTTTGTAAGTTTCTATAAGATCCCCTCTCAATCTCCTAAATTCTAGAGAGTATAAACCAAGTCTATCCAGTCTTTCTTCATAAGACAGTCCTGACATCCCAGGAATCAGTCTGGTGAACCTTCTCTGCACTCCCTCTATGGCAATAATGTCCTTCCTCAGATTTGGAGACCAAAACTGTACGCAATACTCCAGGTGTGGTCTCACCAAGACCCTGTACAACTGCAGTAGAACCTCCCTGCTCCTATACTCAAATCCTTTTGCTATGAAAGCTAACATACCATTCGCTTTCTTCACTGCCTGCTGCACCTGCATGCCCACTTTCAATGACTGGTGTACCATGACACCCAGGTCTCGCTGCATCTCCCCTTTTCCTAGTCGGCCACCATTTAGATAATAGTCTGCTTTCCTGTTTTTGCCACCAAAATGGATAACCTCACATTTATCCACATTATACTGCATCTGCCAAACATTTGCCCACTCACCCAGCCTATCCAAGTCACCTTGCAGTCTCCTAGCATCCTCCTCACAGCTAACACTGCCCCCCAGCTTCGTGTCATCCGCAAACTTGGAGATATTGCCTTCAATTCCCTCATCCAGATCATTAATATATATTGTAAATAGCTGGGGTCCCAGCACTGAGCCTTGCGGTACCCCACTAGTCACTGCCTGCCATTGTGAAAAGGACCCGTTTACTCCTACTCTTTGCTTCCTGTTTGCCAGCCAGTTCTCTATCCACATCAATACTGAACCCCCATTGCCGTGTGCTTTAAGTTTGTAAACTAATCTCTTATGTGGGACCTTGTCGAAAGCCTTCTGGAAGTCCAGATACACCACATCCACTGGTTCTCCCCTATCCACGCTACTAGTTACATCCTCGAAAAATTCTATAAGATTCGTTAGACATGATTTACCTTTTGTAAATCCATGCTGACTTTGTCCAATGATTTCACCACTTTCCAAATGTGCTGCTATCCCATCTTTAATAACTGACTCTAGCAGTTTTCCCACTACCGATGTTAGACTAACTGGTCTGTAATTCCCCGTTTTCTCTCTCCCTCCCTTCTTAAAAAGTGGGGTTACGTTTGCTACCCACCAATCCTCAGGAACTACTCCAGAATCTAAAGAGTTTTGAAAGATTATTACTAATGCATCCACTATTTCTGGAGCTACTTCCTTAAGTACTCTGGGATGCAGCCTATCTGGCCCTGGGGATTTATCGGCCTTTAATCCATTTAATTTACCCAACACCACTTCCCGGCTAACCTGGATTTCACTCAATTCCTCCAACTCCTTTAACCCGCGGTCCCCTGCTATTTCCGGCAGATTATTTATGTCTTCCTTAGTGAAGACGGAACCAAAGTAGTTATTCAATTGGTCCGCCATATCCTTGTTCCCCATGATCAACTCACCCGTTTCTGACTGCAAGGGACCTACATTTGTTTTAACTAATCTCTTTCTTTTCACATATCTATAAAAACTTTTGCAGTCAGTTTTTATGTTCCCTGCCAGTTTTCTTTCATAATCTATTTTTCCTTTCCTAATTAAGCCCTTTGTCCTCCTCTGCTGGTCTCTGAATTTCTCCCAGTCCTCCGGTATGCTGCTTTTTCTGGCTAATTTGTACGCATCATCCTTCGCTTTGATACTATCCCTGATTTCCCTTGTTATCCACGGATGCACTACCTTCCCTGATTTATTCTTTTGCCAAACTGGGATGAACAATTTTTGTAGTTCATCCATGCAGTCTTTAAATGTCTTCCATTGCATATCCACCGTCAACCCTTTTAGAATTAATTGCCAATCAATCTTGGCCAATTCACGTCTCATACCCTCAAAGTTACCTTTCTTTAAGTTCAGAACCATTGTTTCTGAATTAACAATGTCACTCTCCATCCTAATGAAGAACTCAACCATATTATGGTCACTCTTGCCCAAGGGGGCACGTACAACAAGACTGCTAACTAACCCTTCCTCATTACTCAATACCCAGTCTAAAATAGCCTGCTCTCTCGTTGGTTCCTCTACATGTTGATTTAGATAACTATCCCGCATACATTCCAAAAAATCCTCTTCCTCAGCACCCCTGCCAATTTGATTCACCCAATCTATATGTAGATTGAAGTCACCCATTATAACGGTTTTGCCTTTGTCGCACGCATTTCTAATTTCCTGTTTGATACCATCTCCAACTTCACTACTACTGTTAGGTGGCCTGTACACAACACCCACCAGCGTTTTCTGCCCCTTAGTGTTTCGCAGCTCTACCCATACCGATTCCACATCCTGCAAACTAATGTCCTTCCTTTCCATTGCGTTAATCTCCTCTCTAATCAGCAACGCTACCCCACCTCCTTTTCCTTTCTCTCTATCCCTCCTGAATATTGAATATCCCTGGAAGTTCAACTCCCAGCCTTGGTCACCCTGGAGCCATGTCTCCGTGATCCCAACTATATCATAGTCATTAATAGCTATCTGCACATTCAACTCATCCACCTTATTACGAATGCTCCTTGCATTGAGACACAAAGCCTTCAGGCTTGTTTTTACAACACTCTTACCCCTTATACAATTTTGTTGAAAAGTGGCCCTTTTTGATTTTTGCCCTGGATTTTCCGGCCTGCCACTTTTACTTTTCACCTTGCTACCTATTGCTTCTACCCTCATTTTACACCCCTCTGTCTCTACGCTCACACATTTAAGAAACCCTTTCCCTTTAACTCCATCCTCCACTAGCCCATTCGGCACCCCACCCCCCTTATTCAGTTTAAAACCACCCGTGTAGCATTGGCAAACCTGCCTGCCAGAATGCTGGTCCCACACCTGTTAAGATGCAATCCGTCCCTTTTGTATAGTTCCCCCTTACCCCAAAACAGATCCCAGTGATCTAAGAATCTAAATCCCTGCCCCGTGCACCAGTTCCTCAGCCACACGTTCAGGTCCCGTATCTCCCTGTTCCTGCTCTCGCCAGCACGAGGAACTGGAAGCAAACCGGAGATAACAACCCTGGAGGTCCTGCTTTTCAGCATTTTTCCGAGCTCTCTAAAGTCACGCTGCAGAATATTCATCCCCTTCTTTCCGACATCGTTTGTGCCGACATGCACTACCACTTCCGGATGTTCACCTTCGCCCTTGAGGATTTTCTGCACTCTGTCCGTGAAATCCTGGATCCTGGCACCAGGAAGGCAGCACACCATCCTCGCATCCCGTCTGTTGCCGCAGAAACCCCTGTCCGTACCTCTCACAATGGAGTCTCCTACTACAATGGCGTTGCCTGCCTTAGGCCTTTTTGGTTTTGGCTCAACAGCCCTATTCGCATCACAAGCCAGTCCGCCGCCCAGTGTAAACACCTCTTCTGTCCCGACAGCTTCTAAGTGGGTGAACCTGTTCACAAGAGGTACAACCCCCGGGGACGTTGGCATTCCATGCTTCCCTCCCGTTCTCACTGTCTCCCACCTTCTCTCTTCCAGTACCTTAGGTGTAACAATCGTATTGTAGGACTTGTCGAGGAACGACTCCGTTTTGTCGGACGAACCGGAGGTCATCCACTTGCTTCTCCAGTTCCCCAACACGGCCCTTCAGGAGCTCTACCTGGATGCACTTTTCGCACTTCTAGGCTAAGACGGCAGTGGTGCAATAGCTTATATATATTTTAGGCTAATATGCAATTTTTTAATGTATCTTTGTAATTCTTTGTACTGTTTGATGTGTTATATGGACCTGTATCTGAAATAAAGCTTTAATAATAATAATAATATCTGACCCTGAAAATCTATTTTTTTGTCTGCAATATCCCACTTCTGAATTTAACAATCATTGGACATAAACAACTTTCCCTAAAATTCTTTGTCCAGTGTCTTTCATCTCATGCTTTCTTACACCAGTCTTTCCTTCCTTCATTTGATTTTGCTTTCAACACATCATTGCTTTCCACACCTGTTGAATTAACAAGCCAAATTTATATTTTTTGGTAAGACTTTATATCTCAGTAAGGATTCTCCTCAGTTGCTGACAGAGTCTGTAGATATCCCTAAAATATCTCTAAGTACTGTGCTGTTACTTAAAAGCTCACAACATATCAGTGAGCTGCTCGAAGAAAATGAATGCCAAATCTCAGTCCCTTGCTATTGACGGACAGATCCAAGCCAACATCTTCGATGAACACACACACAAAGCCAGCTCACCGACACTTAAAGAGGACACAGGGATTGGTAATAAATCTTACCACACATGAATAAATAAATATCGCATGTGATTGATTTTTTTTCTGACATTTGGTAAATCATCGCTTGAAGTATTTCAGTGATAACATGGTGCACTTTTATTAACATAGAAACATAGAAACATAGAAAATAGGTACAGGAAGAGGCCATTCGGCCCTTCGAGCCAGCACCGCCATTCATTGTGATCATGGCTGATCGTCCCCTATCAATAACCCGTGCCTGCCTTCTCCCCATATCCCTTGACTCTACTAGCCCCTAGAGCTCTATCTAACTCTCTCTTAAATCCAACAAGTAACTTGGCCTCCACTGCCCTCTGTGGCAGGGAATTCCACAAATTCACAACTCTCAGGGTGAAAAAGTTTTTTCTCACCTCAGTCTTAAATGACCTCCCCTTTATTCTAAGACTGTGGCTCCTGGTTCTGGACTCACCCAACATTGGGAACATTTTTCCTGCATCTAGCTTGTCCAGTCCTTTTATAATTTTATATGTTTCTATAAGATCTATTAACGAAGCAAAAATTAACATTGCATACATTATAAGTTGTTTTTTGTTATCTATGAATAACCTAATTGAAATCATTGAAAATGACTTCAAAAATCTAGACTGAACTACGCACACTAGGGGCAATTTTACATTTATACCAAGCCAATTAACTCACAAGCCTGTACGTCTTTGGAGTGTGGGAGGAACCCGAAGATCTCGGAGAAAACTCACGCATGTCATGGGGAGAACGTACAAACTCCTTACTGACAGCACGTGTAGTCAGGATCGAACCCAGGTATCTGGCGCTGTAAGGCACTAGCACTTCCGCTATGCCACCATGCCACCCATAGTCGAGACACCATCAATGTATTTGTAAATTATTTATTTTAATTTAAAACCTTTCAAAATGTGCAACATTTGAATGATTTGAAGATATTTTCAAATGAGTACAATCAGCAGTAATTCATCCTGTTGATTGTTTCAATCTGAGATGCAACCATTTTTGAGTCGTGGCAATGCCAAGATTCTCTGATTTATGTCTTCTTGAATATTTTTTATTATATCTCAACAAAAATGGATGGCAAAGCTGATGTAGTAATTAAATGAGGCCTGGATGCAAAAACAACCTGGCCATTTTGTGGCTGCAATGAATTGGTATCGTCATAGAATCAGTCATACAGCATGGAAACAGGCCCTTTGGCTCAACTTGCCAATGCTGACCAAGATGCCCCACCTACACTAGTCCCATTTGCCTGTGTTTGGCCCATATCCCTCAAAACCTTTCCTATCCATGTACCTGTCAAAATGCCTTTTAAATCAAAACCTATCTGTCAAATACCTACTGGGCTAAAATTAGGAACTATGAAATAGGACTAACATTTTCCCATCTTGTAAGTTGCATATGTTATTGATGTCAAATAAGAAAACTGGTCCAGTCACCTTGCATGAACAGAAACCTCACCATGATTTGTAAATGGAATGGAGTGCATTTCTCGAATGAGCTGCCCGATGAAGTGGTAGAGTTGGGAACAATGACAAAATTAGCTGTCTGCTGCATGAAAAAAGGGTCTGAAAAGTCTGAAGTGTTTCAACACGAAACGTCACCCATTCCTTTTCTACAGAGATGCTGTCTGACCCGCTGAGTTACTCCAGCTTTTTGTATCTATCTTCAACAAAATTTAAAAGACACTTGAACTGGTAGATGCTTAGAAAAGGTTTGGAGGGATATGGGCTATGTTCAGGTACGTGGGAACAGCTATGATCAGCATGGATGAATTGGGCCAAAGGGCTTGCTTCTGTGTTGTATTACTCTACTAGACCAAGTGCAGACCCGTTGGGTCTGTTCCCCCAACGTGCGGTTGTGGGGGGGGAGGCGGCATGCAGCATCACACACACTAACTATCCCCCCCCCCTCCCACGCACTCATGCTAATTACCCCCCTTGATATTATATTAATATTATTAATTTGCTCCTTTTACCCCATAAACACCCTATCTACTGACGCGTAGCCCCCAACTTGCAGTCACATCTAGAGAGGGGTGGGGGGGGTTAGAGAGTGAGGGCAGAGAGAGAAGGGGCAGAGACACAGAGAGAGAGAGACACAGAGAGAGGGCAAGAGGGAGAGGGGGGTGGAGAGGAGGAGAAGAGGGAGGGTGGGTGAGGGGGGAAAGGTGGGGGAGGAGGGGAGGAGAGAGAGAGGGTGAGAGTGAGGGGGAGAGAGAAGGGTGCTGAGAGGGGTGAGGGGGAGAGGTGGGGAGCAGGAAGGGGGAGGGAGGGGAGAGGGTGGAGGGAAGAGGGTAGGGGGTGTGGAGGGGAGGGGGTTTAGGGGAGGGAGGGAGGGTGGGGGAGGGGATGGAGGGGAGGAGGGGAGAGAGAGGGGGGGAGAGAGGGGGAGAGGGGGAGGAGAGAGGGGGGAGGAGAGAGGGGGGAGGAGGGAGGAGGGGGGAGGGGGGAGAGGGGGAGGGGAGAGAGAGGGTGTGCTGAGAGGGGGGTGAGGTGAGGGGAGGGGGAGAGGTGGGGAGCAGGGAGTGGGAGGGAGGGTGGAGGGAAGGGGGTAGGGGTGTGTGGAGGGGAGGGGGTTTAGGGGAGGGATGGTGGGGGATGGGGATGGAGGGGAGGAGAGGGAGAAAAAGAGGAGAGAGAGAGAGAGAGGGGGGTGAGGAGGGGGAGGGGGGGAGAGGAGAGGGAGAGGAGTGGGGGGAGAGGAGAAGGGGGGATAGGAGAGGGGGGGAGAGGAGAGGGGGGGAGAGGAGAGGGGGAGAGGAGAGGGGGGGGAGGGGGGAGAGAGG
Organism: Amblyraja radiata; assembly: GCF_010909765.2. Classification (NCBI taxonomy): domain Eukaryota; kingdom Metazoa; phylum Chordata; class Chondrichthyes; order Rajiformes; family Rajidae; genus Amblyraja; species Amblyraja radiata. Next base: position 17,745,475 of record NC_045958.1, on the reverse strand, counting down.
AGAGGGAGGGGGGAAGAGGAGAGAGGGGGAGAGAGGAGGGGGGTGGAGGGGGGGAGAGAGGAGAGGGAGGGGGAGGGGGGGAGAGAGGAGAGGGAGGGGGGAAGAGGAGAGAGGGGGAGAGAGGAGGGGGAGAGAGGAGAGGAGGGAGGAGAGGAGGGAGGAGGGGGGGGGGGAGAGGGGGGGGGAGAGGAGGGGGAGAGGTGAGGGGGGTGATGGGGAGAGGGGGGAGAGAGAGGAGGGGAGAGAGAGAGAGGGTGCCTATTTACTTCAACCGAAACAACCATTTGCAGGCAGTGCTTTTTTCCTCAAACTAACCATATTTTCATTTTCAAACCACATTATGGGTACTCACAGCTGTGGAGACATTTGTTCAGTGTTATTCAGAGCTCTGATTGAGGCACACCACTTGCAGAGACTGATTGAGGCACACCACTTGCAGAGACTGATTGAGGCACACCACTTCCTGGTTTTATAGTCCCTCCCCCTCCCTCCAGCAGGGGCAGCAGAGAGAATGGGGAATTTTGTAAAAACATTAATATCTCTGTCATTTTCCATCGACGGGAAAAATCCTCGGCACACATGCGGCGGAGGGGGGCTCTGGGCGAGGTGGTCAAAAATGACGGCCGTAGGTGGCGGCGTTCTCTCGGAAATCGCAGCACAGAAGGCCAAAAGCGGTCAAGAACAGAGATTTATTAATATAGATGACTCTGATGCTCTGAAAAGAACAGCCAGCTACTTCTTATGATTGGTGATAACAGTCAGGGTAGGAGATACATGTTCTGCTCTTTGTACAAATACAAATTGAATCTTTAATATCCATTTAGAGGTGCAGAATAGAGCGTTGATTAAGCTCCAATGAAAAACAGCATATCCAATAATACACTAATATATCAATGTCTTGGTCAATGTTTGGAGCTAAATTTCTTATTAGTATCTTTTAACTCGGATTGAGCTGTATCAATTAGATTAAGTTGTTGTGATGATTGGACCAGGCTCTTTTGGTAATTACCTATTATATATGCTTTATTATACACGCTTTTGTTAGCTTATCCAGTCCGACACACCATCTACAGGTGCAAACCAGACCGGCCTTTGTCCAACATTCATGCAATGCGATATTGAACATGTTTATGTTGTTGTTGGACACATAAGTTTTCCTATTCATTATTCCTTTGCAATTGCCACCCAGAAAATAGATATAATTCATTTCAATGCTCCTAAATCTGGATTTTATAAATATTTATATTCTACAAATCAAGCTCCAAATAAATATACGTGTATTTCTCTGAATAACTTCACAATCTTAGAATCCAAAATGCAGGAAAGGGAATTTCTGTCTGAAATTGTTTGTGCCTAGTCAACAAAAAATTCTGCATGAATGTGCAGCCTGCTCAAGATTAAAAATAGTGGATCATTTGGGGATGTGGTCTTAGCCAGCAGGGCCCAAAGTTGTGTTAGAGAGGTATAGAAACTATCTACATTGTTTACAACAATCAATTGGGAAACTATGGTTGAAGCTAGAAGCAAAAGGAGATGTCAACTGAAAGACAGGGATACACCATCATGACCACCATTGCCTTCAGTGGGCCCATAGGAGAGAGGAGCACTGCTTACAGGGCCACAGAGCTGTGGTCATCTCGTGCATTGGCCAGTGATACATGTGAAGGGAGGAACTGCAGACGCTGGTTGACACAAAAACAAAATATAGCTTCAGGTGTATGAATGCGTATTGGCCAATGATATCATGCCTCTTGTGGCAGACTCTGTCTTTTGGGAACCATAGCATATTATGTGATGTTTCAATATCTTGAATGCCACATAGATGGAAGGAAGCCAATTGGCATTTTAAGCACTCAAGCTGTATGCTGGGATTTGCAAAATTACCGACTTCAAATTCTGAGGAATTGCCTTTCTGCAGAAGTAATTAAATTCTATAAGATGCTAAATAATTAATGCATATTCTATTGTTATTTTCCAATTTCAGTGGTTTGCAATTGATGAACAGATGCATTTTGGTAACCACTTTCTGCCTCTCTCAGACGGCACCAATCAGCAGGATTCAGTTTCTCTTGGTCTCCATCTTATCACAACATTCTCTCTTTATTATTTCTTCCCCTTCTCCTTCCGGGTGACCTAAAATATGTTTTATTTCTAGCTTTTCTCAGTCCTGATGAAGGGATATTGATCTGAAGTATTTATATTTTCCGCGTGTCTGAATGTTTTCACCATTATCAGTTTTTCATCAGTATTGGTTACAATGTATATTCTTTGTAATTCTCTGGGTCATGCTGATATTCAGTTGTTTAATTGGTTCATTGCTGAAGTTGGGTGATGTGTGTCTTCTCTGTGCTATTTCTGAGACTCCCAGTTAGCTATTGTGCTCAATTGATTTTTCCAGAATTGTTTGGTAGAAAGCTCCACCATCAAGAAGGCAACAGACTTATGCATAAGTGGGGCTTGATGTGAGCATAGAAGATCAAGTGACTGATACCTGGGCAGGTAGTGTTCTGTGTTCACTCAAATATATGTGGTTTGTACAAGGAAACAAAGGAAGTGTCTACACCAGGTGAAAATACTGAAATGGATCAGAGTGTGGGGGATGAGAACATCAAAGCTGCCTGTGTGAGTTTGGTGTGTAAATCAATTGCTGCGCTAGTGATGTTTATTGAAAGATAAACCTCGCCCACGGTGCCAGGTGAAGTCTCTATTCCTATCTGAATATCATAGTATCTTTTATGGCCACCTGAGAGTCAGACAGGAACTTGGCTTAGTGTTTTATTTGAATGATGAAAGTGCAGCACTCCCTTAATATTCCCGTCAAGTGCCAACTAACATTATGCGAGTATGAACCAGGTGTTGGGGTGGATTTGCAATAACATGGAAGAGAGAAGTCAGATGAACCAGCCCAAGAGAAGTAATCAAGTGATGCTTAGCTGCTGCTAAGAAGTAGAGATAAAGAAAACATTTTGTGTTGAACAGAAAAGAGACGAATCCCAGAGGGGGGTTACTTATTGATTATATGTTGGTTTCTATATCTGTTAGAGAACTTGTCCACTAAAGGAAATGATCACTACACTTAATAATTTGCTTTGACAAATCTGCATTAATTATCCATTGCAACTTCCCCTGGAGCATTGATGATGGCTCCGAACTTGAACCATGGTGGTCCTTTTGCTATTGAATTCCTGTAGTTCCCATTCAATCGTCATTCCTTTGCCAGCTGGCTGACGTTGCCCTACTGACAAGCAACAACTCCGTTTTAAAATCCTTGCATCCACAACTGCACCCTCACCATCTCGAAAACCTCCTTCATTCTTGCAGTTTTTTTCTGACCTCTGCAATAGGTTGATGATCATCTCTGAAATTAACAGCCCTATCATTTTCAAGGCCAACTACTTTTAATCTTATCCCATTTAAATCTTGCATCGATTACTACATCTGACTTGGGGGTCGTTATTTTGAAGAAACAAAAATGATGGCTGGTGATATGTTATTCGTGAGTATATCATCTTCTTTCATTACTTTTTTTGATGATTAGGATGATCTTAGAAGGATAATTACCCGTGTGAGGTTTTTTGTGTGTTGATAATCAGATAAAGGTTCAAAGGTTCCAAGGTTATTTAATGGTCACATACACCTAGGTGTAGTGTAGTGAAATGCTTCTTGCCAATACAGCACATAAAGAAAGAATACAGACATGACATTAATAAGAGATTTAAACATAAAGAACATCCCCCCACAATGGTTCCCATTATGAGGGAAGGCACAATGTCCAGTCCCCAACCCCAGTTCACCCATAGTCGGGCCTATTGAGGCCTCCACAGTTGCCTCCACGGAGACCCGATGTTCCAGGCCGTTCTCGCCGGGTGATGGTGCTCCGGCGTCGGGAGAATCCTCACAGCGCCTTGGGACACCTGGAATGGCCGCTTCCGCACTGGAGGCCGCGGTTTCCGAGGCCAACAGGGCCGCGCCGGATGGAGCTCCACTACTGGCGATCTCATCGAGAGATCCCAGGCCCCGATGTAAAGTACAGCGCCGCTGCCCGCGGCCGGCCGCTCCACAGTCCCGCAGCTCCACGATGTTTTTCTCGGCGGTCTTCAGCTCACCGGAGCTCCAGCGTGGCGACCCGGGCAAGGCATCCCCCGCTCCGCTCCGCAATAGCGCTCCAGCGCTGTGCCGCTGCCGAAGCCGTGGTTCTGGGCGGTCCCCGACAGGAAACGCCGCTCCAGGCCCGCTGGTAGGCCGCGAGGACGGGTCGAAACTGCAGCCCGGAGAAAAGCCACCTCTCCGACCAGGTAGGGACCCTGAAAGGTAGTTTCCCCCTTCCCCCCCCACCCCCACATAAAAAGTCTAGAACTCCAGAAACAAAAACACTTTAACTAACTAAAAAAAAAAAAAAGAGATGAAAAGACGGACAGCTGCTGGCTGGGCAGCCATACACAGGACAGCGCCCCCCTACCAGATGGGCTACACCTTGTGTTCATTTTAGCAGTATCACTTTGCAAGGCGCTGTGGCGTCAGAGCTGAATGTTCAAACTGCAGGTAATTCTGCTATAACACGAGAGTTACGTTACTAAGAAACCACATGTTAATAAAATTGCATTATAAAATCAATGTAGCCATTAAGTGAAAGGGATTTGGGGACAGAGTTTCAGAAGTTATTTTTCCCCAGCATTTTCAAAAATAAATGCATTTTCAATCGCAATAAGTTCATTTTTGCAATTCAATTACAATACTTAAGGCTGTATGATACATTGATTAACAGAGTATCATTGCACACGTGCCAATAGAAGTGATTGCTTGTCAATTTCAATGAAATCTTCTTCTTCTTGCGTATGGCATGCACAGCCTAATGTTGTAGGACAACTTGTTCTATTTGATCTTATTTGATTGTGCAAGCCAGGTTGATTGCATTCGTTGAAACAGGGCGGACCACGTGAAGGTTGCAATCTTCCACCCCAATTTCAATGACCACCCATGGTTAAAGTAGTAGTTGTGTTCTTAAGAGACAATGCCGTCTTATTACTGTGGGGAGGTTACATGGAAACATTGTTACATGGTTACTTTTTCCACAGTCCATTGTTAAATCAAAGGCAGCTTTTTGTTTGCTTGTCAATTTCCAAACTAACTTTTAAGGGATTCTCTAAATCTCGATCAAAATCATGTTCCAATGTGAACGTATCAACAGTCACATTTTTCCATCCCCACCACTTTCCACCTTTCACAACTTGGTTCACTCATCACTTCCTACGTAAACCGCCCACTCCCCAAGCATGTTCCCCAGAAATCGCGGGAGATGTAATACCTGCCCTTATTTCTCCCTCACCATCATGGGACCTCAGCAGTCTGTCCAGGTCAGACAGAGAATCACATACACCTCCTCTAACCTCATATATTACATCCGGTGTTCCCAATATGGCCTCCTGTGCATTAGCGAGACCAAGCTTAGACTGGGCAACCATTTTACCGGACGCTTGGTCTGCCAAGGCCTACCGGATCTCCCAGTTGCTAAGCATTTTAACTCCTCTTCTCGTACTCATACTGGCCGTTCTTTCCTGGGCCTCCTCCAATGCACGCAAACTGGAAGAACAGCACCCATTTATCCATTTGGGTAGCTTAAAACCCAATGATATGAATATTGAATTTTTCAATTTTAGGGAACTGAACCACCTCCCCTTTCTTTCCCCATATCCCTTCTCTCTCCCCTATGTCCCACCAGGACACACTAATTTCTCCCCTCCCCATCCCAGCTACAGCACCTCCTCTCTTTTCATCTCTGGGCTTTGCCCAACCATCTGCCTAACAAAACCCCTCTCACCTTTATCCACCTATTATTCTCTAGGCTTTGCCCTCCCCCTCCTCTTTTCCAGCTTTCTTTTCCCCTTACAATCAGCCTGAAGAAGAGTCCCGAACTGAAACTTCAGCCATCCGTATTCTCCAGAGATACTGCTTGATCCACTGAGTTCCTCCAGCACTTTGTGTTTTGTTTTTAAAACCAGAAACTGCAGTTTCTTGTTTCTACATTCTACTGTTAGGAACTACAATAGTTTTATTTATAATCTGGGTAAATGTCTTAGCCAATTTATACAGAATTGAGATCCCATGAGCAGTAAAAAAATGAGAGATTAATTAATCTGCTTTTGACAGAATGTTGATTATGACGGCAAACCAGGAGAGATATCTGGTCTTTGTTTAAATGGGGCATTTAACATCAGTCTGAACCAACAAATGGATGCATGCATGCTTTAAAGCTTTATCCGAGGCTCCACTGACAATGCACTCCTGGAATATATGGTTAAGGTTTGTACTCAAGTCATGAATTGAGGTTCCTAAAATAGATAAATTACAATGTTACAAGTGAGTTAAAGGATAAATGGAGCCAATTCTGCTGTGTGCACAAGTGAGTTGGCATTGGCAGGTGAAGCAAAGTCAATCCAATTGTATAATTCTCTGGTGCTTCACCAGCATCCCTTCATGCAAGTAGAGTAGCAGGGCTGTATTGCCAATTTCCTATTGTCAGGTACGAACTGCTTTCTGCCCACCTTCTGCCTGGCAGCTTCCCGATGATTCAGAAATTTGTTTGACCCCATCGTTATCAATGAACACATTCAACTGACCGACATAAATGTGAGTTGAGCCCAGTGCTATCAGTTTCCATTTCTTCTCGGATTGCAGTGTGGTTCAATCACAGATCCATTCCTTGATGCATCTTCCTGTACTTTTACCCATCTTCAACATAAAACTGCAGTTCCTGAAGCCATGCTTGTGCATCATTTTAGTTTGGCCTATACTTAATGTAGAAGCTTTTTTTTTTTTAACAATTTATTAATAATGTACTGAAAAATGCAAATAATCAAAGGGTGAAAAACCAGGGTTATTTTGCGATCGTGAAATCTCAAAAAGATATACAAATCATAGACTAGGGATTTGTGGGCATGTCCCTGTGCTTTCTGTGAAGCACAGATCTCCCCTCTAAAATTCCCGTGAATGGAACTATTCACCTGAGAGTGCAGGGCAGTAGAACGGCCTATAAATTAAAATCCACCTATCCATGTGATATTTAAATATAGAAAAACTGCAAGGAAGTCTGCCTACAAATCACTTTTTCCCCCAAAACCTTCAATGAATTATGTAAAATAACTTTATTAAAGCACTTAAGGGACTGTTCCACTTGTACAGACCACTTTTTATCCTCAATTACAGATTATTAATAAGTAGAATGTGCCAATTAATCTTTCATATATTGCCCAATACTTCCTTTTATATTTTCAGATTTGTCCATGCAACTGTAGAGACCATATTATTATACAGGTGTGAGGCATGGACTCTCACTTGAGCACTGTCCAAGTCTCTCGATGGTACCTACACCCGAATGCTCAGAAAAGTCCAAAAAGTCAGTTGGAGAGACCACATCACCAACACCCTGCTCTATGGGGAGAATCCACCACTGACCGAGAAGATCAGGTGGAGAAGGATGAGGCTCGCTGGCCACTGCCACCGCCACCCAGAAATGCCAGCAAACAAGGTTGTGCTGTGGGAACCCACTCATGGATGACGTGACCCGGGACGGCCAATCAAGACGATGCTGAAGACGTTGATGGAAGACACATGTGCAGAGACAAAAGAGGAGCTTGCCAGCTGCATGGAGGACAGAGGTGTGTGGTGCGTCCGTCACCGTGCCCGTCGGAAACCAGCACCACTGCGTCGTTAATGTTTCAACGGTGATAAATGACGATGATAAATATTTTTGCCTCTATTGGCATTGTCACTTTGCAGCATTAGCTTTAAATGGTGTGATATTTGGTTCTTGGCCTTTAAATGATCAATTTCAAGGATCCGATTCGCTAACATTCATTCTACTTTTAGATCATTCACAAACTAGGCATTTTCCATTTTTACATCTATTCTCATGTGGGCTTCCCACTGACTCTTCAACCTCACTAACTAGGATAAGTACGCAAGAACAAAACCTACCAAAGCGAAAGTGACCTGAGATCAACCAGTCGCTGAAAAATAAATTCAATATTTGAATAACACCAAATAGGAGTTAAAGTGTTCAATTATAACATGGCATTGCTTGCAATGGATAACATCATTTCAATTTTTGTGTATATCATTCAGATACGGTACTAATAATTGTAATGTAGGTATGACTAATAAATAATTAACAAATGTTTATCAAATATTCGCTATTAATTTAGGTAAAGAAATGTAACATAGTTTTATGTTTTATAATTGTTGCCTAACAAGATATTATGGACAATTAATTCATGAATTATTGTAATTAACTTCTGATTGTTTTATAATAGTAATCTTACAATTTTAATTTACGTTCTCAGCTTGCCTCTTGCAAATCAATCCAAGGATTTGGATACAATCTTCCGTTTAATGATAAGCTTGTGACATTTACTCTAACGGTATCGTAACATGATCCATTAGTCAGGCAATGCTTTCTTGATTGTTAACTACATGCCCTACTTTCAACAAAAAGGTGGCTTAAAGACGCTGGCTATTCTAAATGAATACATTGGTTTGGAATGAGGCAAGCAAGGGGCAGGAAATAATGAGATCTGATATCTATGGCTCTTGCTTGTAACAAGTCCCATTAGTGTTATATGATCCCACACAGGATATTTAAAATGCTCATTAAAGATTGAAAGTCTGTGCCAATGAGGAAATTATGATGCAGTTCAATTCACTGTTGTTTTCTGCTGAGTTACTGGCCTGCATTAAGTTAAAGGTCATTCATAGTGTCATCTGCTGGTGTGGGATCTATTAAAGTTAGACTTCAGCCTTCATGTTCCCACTCCTGAACTGGTCCTTGGGAACAGTTTCAAGATCTGTGTCAGCTGATTTCATAAGTTCGGAAATAAAGACAAAGAATGCTAGTCATGTAACATTCACATCCACTCTTACACATGTTTGGAAAGCATCTGAGGAAAGTGTTTTCACAGACTTGAGCTTTGCTTGTAAGCAATTACAAAGCTAGGACATCTGCTGCAGGGAAATGTGCAATTAACCTACAAGCCAGAGGCAATTAATTCATTACAACTGCCCTCAACCTCTGTGTTTATGGACCCTTTCAGGCTCTGCTATCTGCTGTACAAGCCAATTTACATTGCACAGGTATATTAAGCAAGCAAGGGGACGTATGCTTGAGTGCAGCCAGCACCAGAACAACAAAAGTAGAGTTGTACAGCACTGAACCAGATCCATGAACCCACTGGGTTCTTGTGGACCATTACACCCTTCTCTACCATTTCCATTTATTCCCATTAAGTTCATAGCCTATGCTTTGGCAATTAAAGTGCATGTCCCAATGTTACTTAAATATTGTGAGAGCACCTGCCTTCAGACTCCAATTACTATCTTTGTGGAAAAATGTCCTTTCCAATCTAAATCTCCCCTCTAAAATTCCGTCTCATCTTAAAAATGATACCCTCTTGCTTTGGCCTCCCCTCAACACGGTGAAAAGATGTTGACACTATCTATCCCCCAGTTTTATGTATCTCAATGAAATCACCATACCTCTGTCAGATCACCTCTCAACGTCCCCTGAAAACAAACCCAGACAATGCAATCTCTCGTTGTAATTGAGTACTCCTACCCAGGCAACATCTTGCTGAATCTCCTCTGAATTCTCCAGCACAATTGTATCATTCAGAAAGTCTGGTGACCAGAACCAGACAATACTCCAAGCATGGCCAACAAATGTTTTATCAAACTAGAACATGATATCCCACCTCTTGTATTCTATAGCTTTGCCAATGAATGCAATCATCCATCTGTATGTCTTTTTCAGCAACTTCCCTACCAGCCATGCCAGTTTCAGGGCTGCATGGATGTGTAGCATGACTTGGCTTCCTGTTTCTCCATCATACCAGATTCTCCAAGGTAAAGTGATTCATTGAAGGCACCAGAAACACAATTTATAGGACCAGAGAGAGCTTCCATTTCATGTTGGTCAGGACTTCTTTCTGCGCATTTAGGAAGAGAGGGCTTTATTTTGGCTACTTAGAGGGGCAAGGGCATTCCAAGCCTAAAACTTTAGTACATTGAGAAGCTAACTTTAGGATTTTACTCTAGAGCACCAGGCTGTGCGCGGATGTTAGGAGACTGCACATATAACAAACGTCAATCACTCAGTGGAGTGATATTGTCATAGTTTTTAACTTTTGATCCTTGGATTACCTGAACTTCCTGAAACCTCTCTTGAAAATGCTATAAATGAAGAGGTCTAAGCAATGTCCAGAAATAATGTCAAAGTGCTGCTTTACCTGTTTGTGACAAAGTATCTGAACATAGAACAGTACAGCACAGGAACAGGCCCTTTGGCCCACCAAGTTTGTGCCAATCATGATTCCAAGTTAAACTGATCTCATCTACATCCCTCTATTCCCTGCACTTCTATGTGCATATCTAAAAGCCTCTTGAACACCACTATCGTACCTGCCTCCACCACCACCTTTGGCAGTGCGTTCCAGTCGCCCACTACTTGCTGAGCTAAAAAAAAAAACTTGCCCCACACATTTAAATTAAAGTTTCCCCCCTCTCACCCAATAGCTATGCCCTCTTGTGTTGGGTAATATGGTTCTGACTGTCTACCCTATCTATGCCGCATAATTTTATATACAAATTGTGTTTGTCTGTGTTTGTTTATTTATTTATTTATTTATATAATTGTTAATTTATGTTTATTCCTATACACAAATGTGTGTGGTAATTCCTCTGGGAATTCACTGTGCACATTTAAGTACTTAGAACATGCAATAGGCACTTTGTGGTTCAAGGTACAAGCTGTACTCTGGAGCTCCAATTCATCACATTGTATTATTGCTGTTTATACAGCATTAGAATGGATGTTAGATAATTATTATCTTCAGATTAGTTGGCCCATGAAGTTCATGCAAGCTGCCAAGTAAATAATCCCGTTTAATTCTATTCTGCCCCTCATTTCCCCGCACCTAGCAATTTATTTTCCCTTGCACATTCCCATCATTTCGCCTTTTATTTTATTTTTCTCTTTATGAATGAATGAAAACTTTATTGTCATTCAGATATACACCTAGACACAGTGCACCTTGAACGAAATTTTGTTGCATTTGACTCTCCAAATCAGGTAAATAGTAAAAGTAAAAGTGCTAGGTGCGTCCATAAAAATGCCTCATGTGCATGGTTCTGTAAAATAAATATATATAAAAAGTTTTTAAAAAGTGTCGATATTTAAAAAGTTCTAGCCTCGGTTTTGTTGATTGTTCAATAATCTTATGGCCTGGGGGATGAAGCTGTTGCAGAACCTGGTTGTCCCGCTCTTCATGCTGCGGTACCTCCTCCCAGAGTTAAGCAGTATAAACAGTCCAAATTGTGGGTGTGTGGGGGCTCTGGTAATGCCCTTAGCTCTAATCAGACAGCGCTTGTACCCCATGTCCATGATGGAAGGAAGAGAAGTCCCAATGATTTTTTCCGCTGTCCTCACCACTCTCTGAAGGCACTTCCAGTCCGCAGCTGTACAGCTGCCGCACCACGTAGAGATGCAGCTGGTCATGACCGACTCAATTGTGCTTCTGTAGAAAGTGGCGAGGATGGGAGGGTGGAGGTGTAAACTTCTCAACCTGCGGAGGAAGTACAACCGCTGCTGTGCCCGTTTTGCCAGAGATGTAATGTTTGTGGACCAGTTTAAGGTGTCCGTTATATGCACCCCCAGGAACTTGATCCTTTTCACCTGCTCCACTGCTGAGTTGTTGATGCAAAGTGGAGTGTGACTGGGCTGAATTTTCCTTCTGAAATCGACGACAATCTCCTTGGTTTGTTCACATTTAGGAGAAGGTTGTTCCTGCTGCACCAGCTCACCAGCTGTTCCACCTCCTCTCTATATGCCTGGTCGTCGTTATTGCGGATGAGGCCCACTACTGTTGTGTCATCCGCGTATTTGATGATATGGTTAGTAGTGGACCTGGCGACACAGTCATGTGTCATCAATGTGAAGAGCAGCGGACTCAGGACACAACCCTGAGGGGATCCGGTGCTCAGTGTGATGACCGAGGAGGTGTTCTTCCCCACCCGCACAGACTGGGGTCTTTCAGAAAGGAAATCCAGGATCCAGTTGCATAGTATGGTATTGAAACCTAGGGGTGCCAGTTTGCTCACCAGATGCTGGGGGATTATCGTGTTAAATGCTGAGCTGAAATCAACAAACAGCATCCGCACGTGGGTGTTCCTCTCCTCCAGGTGTTGTAGGCTCAGGTGGACTACAGAGGAAATAGCATCCTCTGTGGAGCGGTTCGGGCGATAAGCAAACTGGAACGGGTCAAAACTGGAGGGGAGTTTAGAGACCATGTGCTGCTTAATAAGCCTCTCAAAGCACTTCATTATTATTGGTGTGAGTGCTACGGGGCGGTAATCATTCAGGCAGGTTATTGTAGACTTTTTGGGAACTGGTATGATGGTGGCTGTCTTGAAACATGATGGAACAATGGCCTGGTTCAGGGAGATGTTAAAAATGTCTGTCAGAACCAGAGCCAGCTGGTCGGCACATCCCCTAAGCAGACGCCCCGGTATGTTATCCGGTCCGGCTGCCTTTCGCTGGTCAATACCCTCCAGGATTTTGCGGACTTCAGCAGTTTCAAAAGACAGTGTCTGTTCTCCTGGTTGACAGATTTAAGAAAGAACGAAGAAGGTTATCTGAGGTTACTGCAGGATTTTTATCAACAGGGCCAATGGGCCGAGGAAAGGCAGATGGAGTTTAATTCAGATAAATGTAGTATTCTATTTTCGAAAGATAAACTCGTGTGGGACTTGCACTGTAAATGGCACAGCTCTGAGAAGTGTTGTATAGCCCAGTCGCTCCATTCCTTCATCATATGACAGTTCTGCCATAGTGGAATTGACATTGTGAACCTACGCTGCACTCCCTCAATTGCAACCATGTCCTTCCTCAAATTTGGAGATCAAAACTGCACACAATACTCCAGGTGTGGTCTCAGCAGGGCCCTGTATAACTGCAGAAGGACCACTTTGCTCCTATACTTAACTCCTCTTGTTATGAAGGCCATTAGCTTCATTTACTGCCTGCTGAACCTACTTACTTTCAGTGACTGATGAACAGGGACCCCCATATCTCGTTGTACTTCCCCTTTTCCCAACTTGACACCAATCAGATAATAATCTGCCTTCCTGCTCTTGCCACCAAAGTGGATAACCTCACATTTATCCACATTAAACTACATCTGCCATGCATCTTCTCACTCACCCTGCATCCTCATAGCATCCTCCTCACAGTTCACACTGCCACCCAGCTTTGTGTCATCTGCTAATTTGCTAATGTTACTTTTAATCCCTTCATCTAAATCATTTATGTATATTGTAAATAGTTGCAGTCCCAGCAATGAGCCTTGCGGTAGCCCCACTAGTCACTGCCTGCCATTCTAAAAGCGACCCGTTAATCCCTACTCTTTGTTTCCTGTCTGCCAACCAATTTTCTATGCATATCTGTATCATACCCCTAATACCATGTGCTCTGATTTTCCACAATAATCTCCTATGTGGGACCTTATCAAATGCTTTCTGAAAGTCCAGGTTCACTACATCCCTTGTCCATTTTCCTAGTTACATCCTCAAAAAGCATGATTTCTCCTTCGTAAATCCATGCTGACTCAGACCGATCCTGTTACTGTTATCCAAATGTGCCGCTTTTTCATCTTTTATAATTGACTCCAGCATCTTCCCCACCACCGATGTCAGGATAACTGGTCTATAATTCACTGTTTTTTCTCTCCCTCCTTTCTTAAAAAGTGGAATAACATTAGCTACCCTCCAATCCACAGGAACTGATCCTGAATCTATAGAACATTGGAAAATTATCACCAATGCATCCACGATTTCTCGAGCCACTTATTTAGTACCCTGGGATGCAGACCATCAGGCCCTGGGGATTTATCAGCTTTCAGTCCCATCAGTTTACCCAACACCATTTCCTGCCTAATGTGAATTTCCTTCAGTTCCTCCGTCACCCTAGTTCCTCTGGCCACTATACATCTGGAAGATTGTTTGTGTCTTCCTTAGTGGACAGATCCAAAGTACCTGTTCAACTCATCTGCCATTTCCCTTTCCCCACAAATAAATTCACCTGTTTCTGCCTTCAAGGGACTTTTTAGTTGTCTTCTGTTGTTCTTTAACAGAACTTTTTAGTTAACTTCTGGTGTTCTCTGGCTTCTCACTCATCTTTGCTATGTTATACGTCTCTTTTATTTTAATACTGTCCTTGACTTTCCTTGTCAGCCATGGTCGCCTCTTTCTCCCCTTGGAATCTTTCTTCCACTGGAATGAACTGATCTTGCACCTTCTGCATTATTCCCTGAAATACCTGCCATTGCTGTTCCACCATCATCCCTGCTAGGGTCCCATTCCAGTCAACTTTGGCCAGCTCCACCCTCATGCCACAACTGCAATACTGACACTTCCGATTTTCTCTTCTCCCTCTCAAATTGTAGATTAAAACTTATCATACTATTGTTGATAATCCTGGCCAAATTGGAGATGCCAGGACACTAAAATTGAGTAAAGGCTTCTGTGCTGCTAGGCCATTTGTTCAATTTAAATGTGCCTTTTGCAGACTTGGGACAAGCTGCAGAATGGTGCCAACTTGTCTGGAGCCCGGATAAGAGTTGCAGGGAAAGAATGGGACATCTGCAGGTTCTTACAATTAGGTGTAAATTACATGAAACGGATTGGGTGAATGCAAACCAGACATGCACATTGTAAATAATGTTGCAAAGCTTTACTTTCCTAATTGATGATTGGTCAAACTGTTGAGCCTTCGAGGAACTGTCTGAATCTCAGGGCACATTTTGCTATGTTTGCTTCCTTCTTGAAGTATCTTTCAAATACAATGTATATAAGATTATATTATTGGGTTAGGGAACTGTCAGTTATGAACTGTTATAATTAATATGTGTGATTGGTTTGTAGGGGTTGCCTCCCCCAAGTAATGTCACGCCCTTCGTTTGGAGTCGTATAAGAGGGTGTGTAATTCTTTGGGGTGTGTTGGTTGAATGTGACTTATGTTCTGTTTGCACGAGATATTGTTGTCTTGCGTGGGTGGATCAGCAACCGTCCCTGCAGTTTGTTCTTCAATAAGTAAGGTTTTGGAACCAGAGTTTCACTTAGTGTTTGACTAAACTAGACTAAGAGGGTAAGTCTAGAACCAGAATTTACATAGGGGGCTCGTCCGGTATCTCAACGGAGCCCCAGACATAAGTTTGCGGTCAGGGAGTTGAGTTGTTCCAGATTGCGAGAGGTGAAATCGGCGCCACGGTGTGGCTTTCGCATTGATTTCCCCCGCTTCGCTGATCAGGACGAATCAATCATTCGCGTACTTGTGTTGGGGATCCTGACGAGATAAGAGAATAGTAGTCTGGCAAACTCTGGTTTAGTGAGGGTTCGAATCCCTGGGGAGGGTTACAGCAGCTTGTTTCGAATCTCTGGGGCGTGTTGATTAGCTGTCTGAGGATATGTCAGCGGGCGGCTGTTTCGAGTCTCTGGAGACGGTATTCGGGTCAATTATGAGGGTATTACTGGGGGTCAACATATGAGGGCTGGGTCAATATATGAGGGCTGAGTATTGAGGTAAACGACTGGCATCGTACCTTACAGTACATTACTTACAGGTTATTAAGTCACTGAACTGTGACCTAAATTTTTGAAATTTCTCTAAATTTGAGGTGTTCACATTGAATATCTGTTTTGATCTAGATCTTGTAAAAATGTAAAATAGCTCTGTAATTGTACATAACTGTATAACTCCGTAATTGTAATATTACGACATTGTGTAAATACTTTTCTTTAAAAAACTGTTTGCTTAAATTGTACTGCTCTGTCTTTATTTGAGTTGTGATATTCTGTTCTTGCAATGTAACTGGTTTTGTTCTGGTAATGTAACTAATTCTGCTCCTGTATTGTTAGAATTGTTTGCTTGAATTGTGTGATCTAGTGTAATTTAAAATAGTGTGATTTAATGCATCATGACTATTAGCTGCATTATTTCTTGTTTGAGTGTGATTTGGCTCTTATGTTACAATTGTATTTGTTCTTGTTTGAATCCAAGTGTTTAAGTGCAGGTAATTTACTGCTGTATTGTGTTTGCTTGTTCTTTTGAGAAGGTGGTCCCGCCTGGATTCGAAGTGTGTTTACCGCTTTAAAAAGTCTGTGTGCATCTCTGTGTATGTAGGATTTGTGTGACTGGTTCTTGGGTACCCGTTTGAAAGAAGATAGACTTGTGTGGGGGACTTGCTAGGTGTTAGAAATTTTGACTTTGTTTTGTGAGAAGACCTATCTGTGAGAGACTTACTAGTGTGTTGGAAAACCTTTGTCATTATTTTGTGAGTAAACTTGTTAAGTCCGAGGAATTTCGATAATGGGAAACCAACTCATTGGACTGTGGAGACAACATTATGAAGTAGCAGTTTATGGTGTATTGCATTGTATCTACTGTAGATTGTGTATTGTTTTTGTTTTAAATTTTGGAAGTTAGATTGAAATATTGTGATTTGCTTTTGGAACTGTATAGTTACTGAATATGATATTAGACGAATGATTGTGGTTTATGTAGGAGTGTGGTTGAGCCTAATAATAATAAGCAGTGTGGTTTATTGTCAGTGTACAGTGTTACTTGTATGTTTGGAACTCATTTTCATGTGTTTAGATTGAGGGTTAAACAAGTTGCGAGAAGGTGTTTGATTGTGCTTGAATGTGTTTGATTGGTCCCTGGAGTACTGTGATCTTTGAATTTATTTATTTAGCGAATGCAAAGTCCTTTAGCCAAGCAGTTGCCTCTTGATCTGCTGTATGAAGGGTGACAAGTCCTCCTTTGAGTCTTTGTTGAGGGCATGCTTCAATGATGTGTTGCATTGTTTGCTGCTCTCCACAAGCACACCATGGGGTTGGACTGCTGCCCCATTTGTGAAGGCTGGCCAAGCAGGGGCCATGTCCAGTCCTGAATCTATTCAGCGTCGTCCACTGCTTCCTTGGGAGATTGGTGCCAGGGTGGGGTCTGACACCAGATGTTTATTTGGGACGTCCTTGGACTCCCATTCCCTTTTCCAAGCTGATTGGATGGTGAAATCAGCTGGTGGTGGGTTCTTCCAAATTGGTCGTCTAGATGGAAGTCGAGCAGTGGGTGGGTTGAAGATGTCCATGTGAATTGGCAGATGAGGGGAGTTTTTGGTCTTTTGGAGCATCCTTTGAGTGAGGACTACTCGCCGGATGTGTGGAGGGGCTATGTTGGATAGGACAGGGAGCCAGGGGAGTGGTGTTGAGCGGATTGTTCCTGTGATGATCCTCATTGTTGAGTTCAATTGGGTATCCACATGGTGTGTGTGGGATGACCTGGACCAAACAGGGGCACAATATTCGGCTGAAGAAAATGCAAGGGCTAGTGCTGAAATGCGCAGTGTGGGGGCTGCTGCCCCCCACTTTGAGCCAGCAAGCTTACTGAGGAGATTGATTTGCAGAGCACAGGAGTAAAGAAGTGCGAGGATGCGGACACTTCGGAGCCATTAGCCACTGTTCAGAAGCGAGCTTGATAAATTTAGCGATTAACAGGAAGAAGTGAAGGATTTAGGAATTCTGTTTCGGTTGTTCAGAGGCATGGGAAACAGCATAGACTGAGATATGACGGAAGATGAAACGAGCCCATTGCAAATAATATGCAATGAGTTCCCTCAGAAGGCAGAGAAATTAAGAGATTTGTCAGGAGCGCTAAATAAGAAATTAGGAAACAAGAAACTTGGAATAGAACTGAAAGAAGGTGAAGTAGATCGACCTCCAGGTAGTAGGAAGGACAGGAGTAGAGATGAAGGAAAACACACGGAACAGGGAAGAGGTAGATCTCCTGGAAGGAAACTAGTCCCTGAAAATTTAAAGTGGTTAGTGCTGACTTCGAGGGGGAAGGAGATGAATATTTGGGAGAATGGACAAATGTTACAACTGGTGGAAATTTGCAGCTCCCACCATGTTCCTCTTGCGTTTCCCAGGCTTCACTTGCACCTTGTATGACTTGTGTCCGTAATAAATATTTTAGGTCTACAGAACCTATAACAACTACTGCAGATTCTACATCTGAGCATACTCTACCGATAGCAGAGATTGAGGTGCCAGATTCTTTGACTCTATCCACTCCACTATTAATAGATCGTCCAGTAGCTTATGGCACCCGGAGTAGAACAGAATGTTTAGCCCCGGTGTTTAAAGAAAAGGAAGATATGATCGATATAGTGCAACAGCCAGAGTATTTCTGTGTGCCACAACCTAGACAAATTAGATGAGTAGCGAGAGGGAGGAAAAAATTATTTAGACAGTATCGGGAACCCCCTAGTGAACGGGAAGATTCATCTGAGGGTGAGACAGTGATTGAAGATACCGAGATAGATTTCGATGTAACCAAAAGTTTACAAAATGAACAGATATCCCATGGAAAGTCCCAGTTAGGGAAGTGCTAAATACAGCCTTTGATTCGACCAGAGCAGTAGATGTAAATAATCCCCTTACCACAGACGTCCTTACTCCATGGAAGCCCCAAGAAATAATGGCCGTACTAAACAGAATCCCTGATAGAAAAAAGTCACCTGCTGCCTTCATAGATTATTTAAGAACCACAATGTGTGTATATCTTGCAGATTCCCGAGACTTATGGGAGACCATACAACAAATAATAACTCCAGCTGAAAACACAAAATTTCTAATAGCCCTAGGACACCCAACATACAAAGCCTTGACAAACATATTAGTGGATGACAGTGCAAGAGAAGAGGCTGTTTTAACGGCCCTTGCAAACATGTTTCAAAAGCCAAGTGATCTAACATGAATTATGGAAATAAAACCAGAAAAGGGTGAAGGAGCAGATGAGTTTTTAGACTGATTTTCAAAATTATACATGGAACAATCAGGTGATTTGAACTATCAGAATGGAACAAGTTCCCCACAGTTTTGTGCCATCTTATTGAATTGTCTCCCCAATACAGTAGCAGACTCAATTAAGACTGATACCAGGGACTGGTCTGAGCGCCACGCCAGTCAAATGCCGGAGCTGTGAGGCGCTATTGGAAGGATGGTAGGAAACAGGAAAATCATCCTCTAACTGGAAGAGAAACTGAACGTATGGTCAAGAAGGAGGAACCAAGCTCTGGCTCAGGACCACGGAGTCCCCAAATGTTAGCGAGGAATGGAATGGGAGAAATTAGAGTCCCAGACTATTCAGATTATTATTACAATTATACTCCAAATTTAGAACCCACCCATTTGATGGAACCAAGGGGTAAAAGAAATCCAACCATATTACCTAATCAATGTTACACTTGTGGGGTGATGCGATCATGTCCGACAAGGGAGCGAGTGAGAGGGAGGGGTCAAAGAAAGAATTTCCAGGATCATGAAGAAATTAGGGATCCTAGAGAATATAGAAATATCCGAGACCCCAGGAATTATAGGAGGTTCATCAATTCAAGAGACTACTGGGACCCGAGAGAACAGAGAGAGAGAGAGCTGGGCCGAATGGTCAGGAACCAAGAGGGCACACACCGTTTACTCAAACCAACCCATTCTCTCAGTCCTGACTAACCAACCCGTCCAGGAATTGTGGACGTGGAAATATGACCCCTACTCGAGAACCCCCTCAAGTAATTTACCAGAATAAAAGAATTGGATGTACTATCATAGTAAAAACTGAAGATCACATCAAAGAAAATTGTAAACAATCTTATAACTGCCCAAGAAAACCCCTTAGAGCAAAGAACATTGTAAATCAAGGAGCTTGTCACATCTGTACACAATCAGGTCAACGGAGTAAGGAGTGCCCAGCGAGAAGACAGAATACAGCAGAATGGAAGAGAAATCAAGGGGCAATAAAGAAATTAAGAAAAGGAACACAGTAGCTGGTGTCAAAAAGAATAAGAACAAAAGAGAACTAAACTGGCATTAGGGGAAGAAGAAATGAATTGCGCAGGAGGTACAGGAGTAGGGATAGGAGTCATTGAGCCATTGTAAATATGATCAATAACTTGTTATTAAGTTTGTGCCTCCAGGACAGTATCAAGTTCAGGTTCAAGTTCAAGTGAGTTTATTGTCATGTGTCCCTGATAGGACAATGAAATTCTTGCTTTGCTTCAGCACACAGTACATAGTAGGCATTTACTACAAAACAGATCAATGTGTTCATATACTATAATATAAATATATACACACATGAATAAATAAAATGATAATGTGCAAATAACAGATAATTGGTTATTAATAATCAAAGTTTTGTCCGAGCCAGGTTTAATAGCCTGATGGCTGTGGGGAAGTAGCTATTCCTGAACCTGGTTGTTGCAGTCTTCAGGCTGAAGGTGGCAGGGAGATGAGTGTGTGGCCAGGATGGTGTGGGTCTTTGATGATACTGCCAGCCTTTATGAAGCAGCAACAACAGCCTGCAACAGGCCACTATCTGGGGAGTGAGGTAAAGAGTATGTGGACCCTTGAGAACGGGCAGAAGACACAGCTCGGGTAGGATATGTAATTATTATCTCCATCCAGGGAGCTCCCCAGAGACATAGACCAACAACGGAGAAGAAATGATACTGTCTTGTCCCTTTAAGATACATCTGGGAGAGGCCAACACACAGAGAAGGCTGCTCCATGGTATTCCTACTCCTTTGAAATTAAGGTTCAAAGGTTATTTATTGGTCACATACACCATAGGTGTAGTGAAATGCTTCTTGCCAATGCAGCACATAAAAAAAAGAATACAGACATAACAATAATAAAGAGATTTAAACATAAAAAACATTCCCCCACTATGGTTCCCATTATGAGGGTAGTCACCATGTCCAGTCCCCATCCCCATGTCTACCCATAGTCGGGCCTATTGAGGCCTCCGCAGTTGCCTTTATGGAGGCCCGATGTTCTAGGCCGTTCTCGCCGGGTGACGGTGCTCCGGCGTCGGGAGAATCCTCTCAGTGACATGGGACACCTGGAACGGCCGCTTCCGAAGCCAACGGCTTCCGAAGCCAACAGGCTGCGCTGGATGGAGCTCCACCACTGGCGATCTCAGCGAGAGATCCCAGGCTCCCGATGTTAAAGTCAGCGCCGCTGCCCGCAGCTGGTCGCTCCACAGACCCGCAGCTCCGCGATGTTTCATCGGCGTTCTTCAGCTCACCGGAGCTCCAGCGCGGCGACCTGGGCAAGGCATCGCCCGCTCCGCTCTGCGATAGCGCTCCAGCCCTGTGCCGCCGCTGAAGCCGAGGTTCTGGATGGTCCCCTCAGGAAACGCCGCTCCAGGCCCGCTGGTAGGCCGCGAGGACGGGTCGAAAGTGCAGCTTGGAGAAAAGCCACCTCTCCGACCAGGTAGGGACCCTGAAAAATAGTTTCCCCCTTCCCCCTCCACCACCCCCCCACATAAAAAAGAATAGACCTTCAAAAACAAAACACTAAAACTCACTAAAAATAAAAAAAGAGAGAAAACGAACAGCTGCAGGCTGGGCAGCCATACCATACAGGACAGTGCCCCCCGGACTAACATCGAGGAAGAAGAAGAAGATACCTACCGTAATGACCAACTTTAACATTCCATATAGTTGACACCAGTGAAGGGAAAAGAAAAGAACAACATCCAACATTTTCTATAGAAAGCTCTGATTTGAAGAATTGAATTTAAATTTGAAAATAGATACTCCTCTGTGATTCAGGGGCAAATACTCACTTTGCGCCTAAATTTAGTTATAAAAAATAAATTGATAGTATATAGTTTTAGAATAATTAGAGAATAGATTGTTGATGGCATTCTTCCTTTGTCTTACCCAGAGGAGGGTAATCGAGGGTAGGATGCAACTATTTAGTGGCTATCAAGAAAGGGACAGACCCTTACAGGTATCAGAAGTTAAGACATACCCTGGGAACATAAGGTGGTGGTATAGAATGATGAGGTGGACTGAAAATTTATATAATGTTCCCCTCGGAAGGTCAATACTGACCATCCAGAAAATTACTCAGTGGTAAAAGGAAACTAATGAGGAAGAACCCCTATTGACTGAGAGCCGAGCCAACATACTAAGGAAGAAGTACTGGAGTAGAAGTCTATTGAATTAGAAGGGGGAATAAGGACAAGGGTGTTGAGATGTCAGAGTCAAAGTATTTGACTGGAGGATCTAAATTGTTTAACCCTTGATAGTAAAGCGGCTTCTATTATCAAGGTGGAAAGAAATTGTCCCTAGATTTGGCATTCTTAATTAGCTTTATAATAAAATTGACAGCATATGGAAATTGATTGATTAAATTTGAACAGCTGGGAATTCCACAGGAATTGGAATGGAATTGTGTTAACGACCACAAAGCTGTGGAATGTGAAGGGTGTGATGGACCCTGAAACTTAAAATATTAAATTGAAGGCTGAGATTGAATTTGGTTGAATTGAAACATTCTTCATGGTTTGCTTTAAATAAGAGTCATGCCTGTAGGGAAATCTGGACTGAACCCAGCTGAAATTTATATGAGAAACCATCATCAGATATACATTGAAGAATATCGTGTGAATACGGAGAGGGTTGATTAGTGTTGATCCAAGGATAGTAAAGAATATATTACAGAGCAGAATATAATAGAGATTGTATAGTGAAATGGAAAAGGGACAGTATTGACAGAACAGAATTACAGTGAATGTATGGGAAAGCATTAGTACATGAATGGTAACTTGCTTTGTTCCATGTTTTTCAGGAATTATAGGTTATAGGTTTGACTATAGAAAGGAAATGGAAGAATGGGCAACAACACGGATGGAGGGTATTCGCGCCCATGAAAACTCGGGAAGCTTGATAAGATTCTGGGAAGAAACACCATCGTCTTGTTGTTGTTAATGGATGGAGCATGGAATAGTCACACATATGTATATCTGGTTATCTGATTATTTGGTTATCATAAATGATGGTTTGTTAATGTTAATTCTGGCCAAATTGGAGATGCCAGGATACTAAAATTGAGTAAAGGCTTCTGTGCTGCCAGGCCATTTGGTCAATTTAAATGTGCCTTTTGCAGAACTGGGACAAGCTGCAGTATGGTGCCAGCTTGGCTGGAGCCCAGATAAGAGTTGCAGGGAAAGAATGGGATATCTGCAGATTCTTACAATTAGGTGTAAATTGCATGAAACGGATTGGGTGAATGCAAACCAGACATACACATTGTAAATAATGTGGCAAAGCTTTACTCTGCTAATTGATGATTGTGTCGAACTGTTGAGCCTTGGAGGAACCAAAGATCTTATAGCAGAGCAAGATAGACCACTCCTCCGAAATCCAATGGACTGACGTGTAGTACGTGACGGAACGTCACGGCCGCCATTTCTTTAAGCGACACGCGATATGATCCACCCGCTGTGATCCAAAGCAAAGATTATAGAGCTCCTCTATAATCTTTGATCCAAAGCAAAGATCCTCGAGTATCTTGTAGCGGGAACAGCCCCCTCCTTTGCGTTGTATTGTGCAGTTTCCCTTTAACACACACTGCACAAAATTAAATTTAACGTATATATATTTTATATATTTATATGAATGTGTGTCTGTGTGTGAGAGGCAAGTTAGAGATAATAAAGTTTATTCTCATGGATCAGAAGCAACTTTGATTTAAATAATCACTATTAATTCATTTGTCTTGTAAGATGATGTGCATAAACCATAAAGGCAATTATATATATAATTATATAGTAATAATAAATATATGCAGATATATATATTTATACACATACATATATATACACACATACATACATACACACGTATACACATACAAATGCACACATACATATGGATACATTTATATGCATACATACACACATATATAAACATATATATATACATATATACACACATACACATATACATGCATATATACACATACATGCATATATACACATACATATATATTTATACATATGATCATTTTCCAACGATCAATAGATTTACGATCAGTTCCTGTGGATTGGAGGATAGCTAATGCTATCCCACTTTTCAAGAAAGGAGCGTGAGAGAAAACGGGGAATTACAGACCAGTTAGCCCGACTTTGGTGGTGTGAAAGATGCTGGAGTCAATTATTAAAGATGTAATAATGGGGCATTTGGATAGCAGTAAAAGAATGAGTCCAAGTCAACATGGATTTATGAAAGGGAAATCATGTTTGACTAATCTTCTGGATTTTTTTGCCGCAAGGCTTTGTGTTGGGGCCGCAACTGTTTACCATATATATTAATGATTTGGAAAAGGGAATTAGGAGCAAAACTAATGCACACATACCTACATATTTAAATTCATCTGATAAGTTGGTCAAATAACATGGGCACCTTCTTGCTTTTTTTGAGACATGGATTTTTAAAATGTCTCATAGCAACACATTTGTGGGTCAGCAGTATTTTGTACCAACCCCCACAATTTCAAATAATTGTAAATTGAACTTCTTAAACAAGGAAAACAATTTTTATTTACATCATTTTGTGTGGCTGTCAAGGTGGCTGTGTTGACTGTAATTATGAGACTGCCGGGCAGTATCACTGTGAATGGCGGTGGCTGTGTGTTTTAATGCAAGTGTGAAAAGGAGAGTAAATTTAAAGAGACAATGTGAGAACCATCAGGGTTTCATCCAAGAACCAATTTAAAGGCAAGGTTCCATCAATTACAGTATTTTAATTGAAAATCTTACTCTTAATATTCTTCCTAATTAGGCTTTTTGTGTTCCCTCTTGAACCTTGTGTCTCCCAGAGCCTCTGGGGAGGTTCTGGAGATACAATAATCCAATCTCGACTGGCATTGCCTGCCTTTAATTCTACATTCTCCGAGGATGCTGGATGCCACGACAATCTCTTGCAACAAGTACAGAAAGGCAGTCAACTGCAAAAAGATCAGAGAGGAAAGAGTATGGAAGGGAAAGGCTTTTCAGAATCATAATCAGATTTTATTTGCCATGTTTTGCAACATACGAGGAATTTCATTGGCCAGGTCAGTCATACAATTAAAAGCAACAGCACTCAAAAACAACACCACAGTGACTCCTACACATTCCTCACTGTGATGAAAGGCGAAATAAAGTTCAAGTCCCTTCCTTTTGTTCTTCCTCGGTCGGGGGCCTCAAGCCCCCCGTTCAAACTCCGTTCAATGGTGAACTCCTCTTGGTCTCCAGGCCTATAGTGCTGCACAAATCACTGCACCACATGCATCTATTTATTCCCTTTTCACATGGTTCATGCAGCTGGATATTAACTTGCCGACATGGAAAGAGATGCAGTGAGCATTCAATAGTTCAGACTTCTGGGTGAATTAAGGGGCTGCTTGATGGGCTGAGGGTAATCGAGATTGTCTGATTGTCATTCTTTTGGAAGAACTGATGGAAGTTCTTATGGAAAAGCTGATGAATTGACTACGGGATGAGCTGGTGGGCTCGAGGATTGCTGGATGAGTGTTCTAGAAACATAGAAAATAGGTGCAGGAGGAGGCCATTTGGCCCTTCGAGCCAGCACCGCCATTCATTGTGATCATGGCTGATCAGCCCCAATCGATAACCCGTGCCTGCCTTCTCCCCATATCCCTTGATTCCACTAGCCCCTAGAGATCTATCTAACTCTCTCTTAAATCCACCCAGTGATTTGGCCTCCACTGCTCTCTGTGGCAGGGAATTCCACAAAT
Organism: Amblyraja radiata; assembly: GCF_010909765.2. Classification (NCBI taxonomy): domain Eukaryota; kingdom Metazoa; phylum Chordata; class Chondrichthyes; order Rajiformes; family Rajidae; genus Amblyraja; species Amblyraja radiata. The sequence goes on along the minus strand of NC_045958.1, from coordinate 17,719,783 downwards.
TCACAACTCTCTGGGTGAAAAAGTTTTTTCTCACCTCAGTCTTAAATGGCCTCCCCTTTGTTCTAAGACTGTGGCCCCTGGTTCTGGACTCGCCCAACATTGGGAACATTTTTCCTGTATCTAGCTTGTCCTGTCCTTTTATTCATTTATATGTTTCTATAAGATCCCCTTGCATCTAACAAGAGTGTTTTATTGTCATGTAGAACAATTTCCTGCATCTAGCTTGTCCCAGATAGAACAATTAAATTCTTACTTTCAGCAGCACAACAGAATCTGTAAACATAGTACTGTAGACAATATGATAAGATCCCCCCTCATCCTTCTAAACTCCAGTGAATACAAGCCTAGTCTTTTAAATCTTTCCTCATATGACAGTTCTGTTAGGTTATTTGATGGTTAGGACAGGTTTAGAGGGGTATGGGCCAAATGCAGGCATGTGGGACTAGTGTAGATGGGACATGTTGGCCAGCGTGGGCAAGTTGAGCTGAAGGGCCTGCTTCTACGCTGTGAGACTCTATGACTAGGTGATCTGTTGAGGCTGGTGGTATGCCATGAGGAACAATGGGCATGGACCTTTGTAAACCACCACCTGGTTGAGTCTCCTTGAGTCACCATCGGCATTGATAACATCAGTCAGGGGTTGATGATCTGCAAAAAACAAGTTGGTCTCATTCTTGTTCTCTCATGCGATACAGGCAGCAGATCTGAACTGCCTGTGTTTGCCCTCTTGGCTGTCTTGTCAAATTACGCTGGAGATTAGAGTCACCCCTGAAACAAACAGTGCCTTGTGATCCACAGGGGAAAAAATAAAATCTAAATGCAGAACAATGGATGGTTTAAATCAAAGAAAATGATACAAAGAGGCCATTAGAGCAATACCGATCTAGGAAACTGAGAGCAGATTTTACAATGCATTTAAACCTCTCCCATTTTTATGAGATGCATTCCTGGAATATGTAGGAAGTTTATTGTAACCTAGTGCCCTAGTGGATTAAGGGCGGCATGGTGGTGCAGCGGTAAAGTTGCTGCCTTACAGTGGGTGCTGTCTGTACGGAGTTCGTAGGTTCTCTCCATGACTGAATGGGTGTTCTCCGAGATCTTCGGTTTCCTCCCACACTCCAAAGACATACAGGTTTGTAGGCTTGGTATAAGTGTAAATTGTCCCTAGTGTGTGTAGGATGGTGTTAGTGTGCGGGGATCGCTGGTCAAAGCGGACGCGGTGGGCCAAAGGGCCTGTTTCCGCGCTGTATCTCTGTAAGAAATAAAAGCAAGGATAAGCCATCTAAGTTCACACCACCATCAGTAAGATTATTGTTGATCCTGCAACTCAACACCTTATTCCCACATTCTCTCCATTATCCTTCATCCTTTTCGTATTTGAAAAAAAATATCTCTCCTTTCAAGGACTCGACTTCCACCATCTCACGCGATCAAGAATTCCAAGATTCCCAGCCCTTGAGTGAAGAAACTGCTCCTTGTCTCATTAATAAATATCATTACCCATATTCTGAGATTTTGGCCCTCGTTCTAGATCACCAGACCAGCCGCAATCTCCACCCACGAGTCCAATCTAAACAGAGATAGACACAAAATGCTGGAGTAACTCAATGGGTCAGGCAGCATCTCTGGAGAAAAGGAATAGGTGACGTTGCAGGTCGGAAGCCTTCTTCAGACTGCGTTCTGACACTACTTCTTCTTCTTCTTGCGTATGGCGTGCACAGCCTAAAGTTGTAGGACAACTTGTTCTATTTGATCTTATTTGACTGTGCACACCGGGTTGATTGCATTTGTCGAAACAGGGCGGACCACGTGAAGGTTGCAATCTCCCACCCCGCGTTCTGACACCAAAGAGCAAAATGTCCAACGTAGATACAATAGTAAATATATCGCCATTTGCATTAGTTTTGTGCAATTAACAAATCACAATTTCACACAATGTACATAAGAGGGCAGTTATTTGACAAATACTCTGCAGTTCGGTGCAGGAGATCTTGTCGACGAGTATTCTGGACCCACTGTTGACATCTGAAATTACAGGAGATATCATTTAGGATTAACTAATAAGAAAAAAGATGATCATAACTACATGCCTGAACAATGGATGATATATCACTTAAATGCAATTGTTTTCAGTTGTGTGGAGAGACCTGTATATTGAAGATGCTTTTTGCCTCTAATATGTCAATTTACCTTAAATGTAGAAGAGCTTATTAAAATCTTCTTACAAAGACCATTAAGTATTTTCTTTCTATCCTCTTTTGGACCCAAGGCATAGCAGAGCTGCCAACTCTCACGAAGAGGTAAGGGAGGGAGAGAGGGAAGGGAGGGAGATCGAGAGAAGAGAGGGAGAGAGAGAGAGATCGAGAGAAGAGAGGGAGAGAGAGATCGAGAGAAGAGAGGGGAGAGAGAGATCGAGAGAAGAGAGAGATCGAGAGAAGAGAGAGGGAGAAGGGGGGAGAGGGGGAAGGGGAAAAGGGGGGGGGGGGGGGAGGGGGGGGGGGGAGGGGGGGAAAAGGGGGAGAGGGAGAGGGGGGGGAGGGAGAAGGGGGGAGAGGGAGAAGGGGGAGAGGGAGAAGGGGGAGAGGGAGAGAAGGGGGGAGAGGGAGAAGGGGGAGAGGGAGAAGGGGGGAGAGGGAAAAGGGGGGTGAGGGAAAAGGGGGGAGAGGGAGAAGGGGGGAGAGGGAGAAGGGGGGAGAGGGAGACGGCGGGAGAGGGAGAAGAGGGGACCGGGGGAAGGGGGGAGAGGGAGAAGGGGGGAGAGGGAGAAGGGGGGAGAGGGAGAAGGGGGAGAGGGAGTGGAACGATAGCACATTATAACGTGCAGCCGTCCCATTCGACCGAAGATTATAGAGCAGAGCTCCTCTCGTACCTTTGATTGCTGCCGCCACCGCCGAACCCCCCGGCCCACCATTGCACCCAAAGATGCTAGAGCAGAGTTGTATAATATTTGATTGCACCCTTCTTCACGGTGGGCTTGTGATCTTTGCTTGTGATGTATCGACAATTCGAGGGACATAACGGGTAACAGCAGCCGCATTCTCGGACTCGAATCTGAGCTTGAAAAATCTCGTGGTCACTGGGCCCAATGTGTCCTGCGGGCCATATTTTGGAGACCAATCCCTTACAAGAACAAAACCAAAAACGTACAGAAGTGTTAAAATTGTCTTTATTATAGTGGTAAGTAAAGATCTATTAAAAATAAGTCTACTAACTTTCTAATGTACCGACAAACCTAGTTTCACAATGGCCGTTGATGGGAGAACAGAAAATAACATTTTCACGACAGAATGTCGACAAAAAATAATAATAATATTTTCTTACCTTTCTTTTTTATCGGGGAATCTAAAGAATGACAGGTCGGGTCGTTTAGATTTACGATTAGAACAATTGATAGCGGAGCAGTGAGATGAAGATTTACATGAGGACGCCATGACAGTATGGGGGAAGCCCAAAAAAATGCTCAATAAAATGGCGTCGACAATCACACACGTCATACTACGCGTTTTTCGAGGAGTGGTCTATCTTGCTCCTCTATAATCTTTGGGAGGAACTGTCTGAATCTCAGGGCACATGTTGCTATGTTTGCTCCCTTCTAGAAGTTTCGTTCAAATACAATGTATATAAGATTATATTATTGGGTTAGGGAACTGTCAGTTATGAACTGTTATAATTAATATGTGTGATTGGTTTGTATGGGGTTGCCTCCCCCAAGCAATGTCACGCCCTTAGTTTGGAGGGGTATAAGAGGGTGTGTAATTCTTTAGGGCAAAGATTATAGAGGAGCAAGATAGACCACTCCTCGAAAAACGCGTAGTATGACGTATGTGATTGTGGACGCCATTTTTTGAGGCATTTTATTGGGCTTCCCCCACACTAATCTTTGCCCCACACTATCATGACGTCCTTATCTAAATCTTCATCTCACTGCTCTGCTATCAATTGTTCTAATTGTAAATATAAACGACCCGACCTGTCATTCTTTAGTTTCCCCAATAAAAAAGAAAGGTGAGAAAATATTATTATTATTTTCAGTCGATATTCTGTGGTGAAAATGTTATTTTCTGTTCTCCCATCAACGGCCATTGGGAAACTAGGTTTGTCGGTACATTAGAAAGTTATTAGACTTATTTTAATAGATCTTTACGTACCATAATAATAAAGACAATTTTAACACTTCTGTACGTTTTTGGTTTTGTTCTTGTAAGGGATTGGTCTCCAAAATATGGCCCGCGGGAGACATTGGGCCCAGTGACCAGGAGATTTTTCGAGCTCAGATTCAAGTCCGAGAACGCGGCTGCTGTTACCCGTTATATCCCTCGAATTGTCGATACATCACAAGCAAAGATCACAAGCCCGCCGTGAAGAAGGGTGCAATCAAATATTATACAACACTGCTCTATCATCTTTGGGTGCAATGGTGGGCTGGGGGGTTCGGGGCGGTGGCAGGCCGCAACTCAAAGATACGAGAGGAAGCGCTGCTCTATAAATCTTGGTCGAATGGGACGGCGGCACGTTAGAATGCAAAGAGATCATATAGCGAGCTTCCTCGATAATCTTGGTTAGAATGGACTATCGGTCCAACTCTCCCTCTCCCCCTTCTCCCTCTCCCCCTTCTCCCTCGCCCCCTTCTCCCTCTCCACCTTCTCCCTCTCACCCCTTCTCCCTCTCTCTTCGATCTCTCTCTCCCCTCTCTTCTCTCCTCCTCTCTCGTCCCTCTCTGCGCTCAATCTCGCGCTTCTCCTCCTCTCTTCTCTCGATCTCCCTCCCTTACCCTCTCTCCCTCCCTTCCATCTCTCCCTCCCGTACCTCTTCGTGAGAGTTGGCAGCTCTGCTATGCCTTGGGTCCAAAAGAGGATAGAAAGAAAATACTTAATGGTCTTTGTAAGAAGATTTTAATAAGCTCTTCTACATTTAAGGTAAATTGACATATTAGAGGCAAAAAGCATCTTCAATATACAGGTCTCTCCACACAACTGAAAACAATTGCATTTAAGTGATATATCATCCATTGTTCAGGCATGTAGCACTAGGTTACAATAAACTTCCTACATTTTCCAGGAATGCATCTCATAAAAATGGGAGAGGTTTAAATGCATTGTAAAATCATAAATCCATGTTGACTTGGACTAATCCTTTTACTGCTATCCAATTGCCTTTATGGTATGTATGTATGTGTATATATGTATGTGTGTATATATGTATGTGTATATATATATGTGTATAAATATATATATATATGCATATATTTATTATTACTATATAATTATATATATAATTGCCTTTATGGTGTATGTATATCATCTTACAAGACAAATAAATTAATAGTGATTATTTAAATAAAAGTTGCTTCTGATCCATGAGAATAAACTTTATTATCTCTAACTTGCCTCTCACACACAGACACACATTCATATAAATATATAAAATATGTATACGTTAAATTTAATTTTGTGCAGTGTGTGTTAAAGCAATACAAGGGAAACTGCACAATACAATGCAAGGGAAACTACGCAAAGGAGGGGGCTGTTCCCGCTACAAGATACTCGAGGATCTTTGCTTTGGATCAAAGATTATAGAGGAGCTCTATAATCTTTGCTTTGGATTTCAGCGGGTGGCATACCGGAAGTCACGTGTCGCATTAAGAAATGGCGGCCGTGACGTTGCGTCACGTACTACACGTCAGTTCATTGGATTTCGGAGGAGTGGTCTATCTTGCTCCTCTATAATCTTTGCTTTAGGGTGTGTTGGATGAATGAGACCTGTTCTGTTTGCATGAGATATTGTTGTCTTGCGTGGGTGGATCAGCAACCGTCCCTGCAGTTTGTTCTTCATTAAAGTAAGGTTTTGGAACCAGAGTTTGACTTGGTGTTTAACTAAACCAGACTAAGGGGGTAAGTCTAGAACTAGAATTTACATGGTCACTACCTCCTAATGGCTCCTTTACCTTGAGTTCCCTTATCAAATCCGGTTCATTACACAACACTAAATCCAGAATTGCCTTCTCCCTGGTAGGCTCCAGTACAAGCTGCTCTAAGAAGCCATCACGAAGGCACTCTACAAACTCCCTTTCTTGGGATCCATTACTAACATGATTTTCTCAGTCTACCTGCATGTTGAAATCTCCCATAACCACCTTTACCTTTTACCCTTACCCATTACAATTTTAACTCCTGATTCAACTTGCACCCGATATCTAGGCTACTGTTTGGGGGCCTGTAGATGACTCCCATTAGGGTCTTTTTACCCTTACAATTCCTCAGTTCTATCCATACTGACTCTACATCTCCTGATTCTATGTCACCCCTCGCAAGGGACTGAATTTCATTCCTCACCAACAGAGCTACCCCACCCCCGCTGCCCACCTGTCTGTCTTTTCGCTAGGATGTCTACCCTTGAATATTCAGTTCCCAGCCCTGGCCCTCTTGCAGCCATGTCTCTGTAATTCCCACAACATCATACTTGCCAATTTCTAACTCAGCCTCAAGCTCATCCACTTTATTTCTTATATTTGAGCATTCATATACAACACTTTAACTTCAGTATTCACCTCCCCTCTCACTATTGCCCCTGACCTTACTCTCTTATCCCTTCTCGAACTTTCCTTCCCATTAATTTGGGAGTCTTTTGCAACTTTTGTGGGACCAGTTCAGTTAGTCAATGGGTAGCGATGACAAGTTGGGCCGAAGGGACTGTATGGCTCTGTGACTCTGATGATGAAAACGTAAGGGAAGATTTTGACAAACAATTGTTGCTCACTGGTTTGAGCTTGTGTAGCAAAGTTGACATATTAAAGAAGGTCCTACTTGCCTCGGTACATCTAAGTTCATCTAAGTAAATAAATCTAAGTATTACTTCATTTTGTTGAAGTATTATGATCTGTCTGGATGTCAGAGCTAGAAGAGTTTCACTTGTAAGCTCTAGCTTAAAACTTTGTCTTGCCGTTGAATAACAATATTAGATGTTTCCTTGCAATGCCTGGGGCAACAATGTATATATGGAATTGATGGAAAAACAGTAAGACAGTTTGTGTTATGCACTATTTCTTATGGGAAATAATCAGTTTCCATCTTCATACACATTTTTCCCTCTCAAGTGGAAGTTCGGATTGACTTTATCACCAGGGGCTTCTCTTGTGGTGTTTGGACTGTTCTCCTTAAATAATGATTTGTTGCAGCAGCAGACTAGGTGGCTTTTATTGTTCCCCTTTCATGCAGCAATGACTGCATTATTGCAACTGTACACTTGGTAGCTCCTTTCCTTGAAAATAAATCACTTTTCCTCAAGGCAATGCACAGTCCTTAAAAAGTGTAGACATTAAACTGGGTTGATAAATGGAGGTCAGCCTGCACAATTAAAACAACTTTAATTGAGAAGTTTGTGTGAAAATCACCATGCCACACAAATTAAGTGGTTTTCTCATAAGTGTGGTGTTCATTATAATGTGCAAATATCAGATTTTACAATTAACCATGTTCAAACTGGGAAAACACACACCTAAATGTCTATTTGAGCTGCACAATGGTGCAGCTAGTAAGGGTGGCACAGCTGGTAGATTTGCTTGCTCAAAGCACCAGAGACCCTGGTTCGATTCTGACCTTGGGTGTCGTCAGTATGGATTTTGAGCATTCTTCCAGTAACTGTGTAGGCTTCTTTCAAATCCTCCGGATTCCTCCCACATCCCAGACTTTGGTTTGTCTGGTAATAGGCCTTTGTAAAACTGCTCCTAGTCTGTAAGGAGCGGATGAGAAAGTGGGATAACATAGGCCTAGTGTGAACAATCGATCGATGGTCTGTGTGGACTCGATGGACTAAAACTAAATTAAAGAAATAACCAGTTATACAACAATTATACAATTTATTTATTGTCATTTGAACCTCAAATTAAATTCAAACAAAATTTGGTTTCTGCAGTCATACAACAAGAACGAAGACATACAACCAACACAATTTACACAAACATACATCACAGTGAATCTCCTCCTCACTGTGATGGAAGGCAAAGTCTTGTCTGTCCCCTGTGTTCCATACTTATCCCGATGTTAAAGCCCCCGGCGGGCAATGGCAAGTCCCGCGGCCGTTAAAGCCGCGCCGGGCGATGTAAGGCCCCGCTCCGGGTCATTTTCAACCCCGCAACTCGGGCGGGAGATGTTGCCGTTGCGGGAGCTCTGAAAAGCAGTCTCCCACCAGGGACCCGCGAGCTCCCGATGTCACCGTCCACCGGACCTGCGGCTGGAGCCTCCGAAGCTCAGAAGATGGGTCGCAGCCGCGCACCACCCCCGCTCCCCATGCTCCGAAGCCGGCCAGCCCCACGATGGTAAGACCGCAGGCTCCTCGACTGGAGCCCCCAGGTCATTCCGGTTGGAGGCCGCTCCACGGTGCTAGGCCCCAACGACAATGGAGACCTGACAGGGACAAGGTCGGGTCCCCTGTACAGAGAAGAGATTTAAAAGTCCCCCCCCCACAGCTAAAAACAATATAAAAACCACAACAAACTATACATTCAACGGGACTAAAAATTAAAAAAACACAGACGGACTGCAGGGGCCTCTGCCGCGAGGCGCCGCCATTTTACACAATTTATACTCTCATACCATGAAATATAATTAGCAATGTCCTAAATCGCTAACAATTATCTGCTGGGATTGCAGGCCCTCAAAATTCCCTACGATCATTTAAGATCTGGGAATACCTGCCCGAGATATCTAAGCCGACGGATAAAGAGTCATTTTGTGCAGTTTCAATGGGTTAACAAATTGATAGCTTGTTTTAACGTGCCAATTAAGCAGCTTGAGATATAAGATTTCAATGGGTTTTTTCTTTGCAACTCAGTTCTGATTTCCTTGATTGCTTTGTAGGCTTATTTTGCAGTGGATTCTTAGAACACCACTGTTCCTCCCTTTGTTTGATTTGGGTCTGTTCAAACAAAAACAAATAATCTTATTGCTATGCAGGTAATCTGGTGATCTAGAATGGGTTAAGCAAGGTTTTTAGAGAGGGATTATTTGACCACACTAAAGTGAATTTTAATACTCATTCAAAACTTGTTATACAATCTTCATTTGTCACACTGAGAGTCAATTGAATAATATGGATCAATAAGAAACTCAATAAGAGCAATTATTGCAATAAACATCTTGAATGCCTGTCAATTAACTGATCCAATTAGAGCTTGACCTAGAGACTTTCAGCAGCAAATTAATGGAAGATTTTGCTGTATTTTGGTGCAAGCAGAGGGATTAAAATATTACTGCCAATGTCTGCTTTGTACACTTATCACACTGACTGCTTCAATTTGTATTCAGCTCTTTTAAAAGGTTTGACACATACCATGTCAAACAAATTAACATGAGCATTGTTGGACAAATGAAACCAATGACTGTAATAGAAGTAAAACATTTATTTTCTGCATGCCATGTAAATGAGTCGTCACCTATCAATGACAGTTATAATTTTATAGAAAATTAAAATATTTGAAAAGGCACTTGTTTCCTCAATGATTATATGGTGATTATTTATTTCTTAGTATTCATCATGGAACTAACTTAATTACTTTATTGACTATTTAAAAATGTTTTAACCTGTTATATTTTTTTTAAACGATAATCAAGAATCTTGCCTGTCCACGTGTAGAAGGAAGTGCCCCAACTTACATTGTTGAAAATCTGATCCACGCAATCCAAAGTGAAGAATCAATTTGAATTTCCTATAGCGCAAAGAGGAAGTGAATATAATAAAGATGTAATGGCGTTACCCACTGTGCAGACCTGTGATAATCTAATGGATTGAGAGCTGTAGTTCTTTTGGGTAAAAAAGTCTCTGCAGCCTATCAGAAATTGTGAATTTTGTGCTGGACTTGTGCACAGAAAGAGGCTCAATGGAATTTTAATTTGTTTTAATTGAATTTGAAATGCAATCACTTCTACAGGAGCTATGTTGGTTAAAGCTATTTTACAATGTATCTCTTATAGGTAAATTCACCAATGTCGCACAGATTCTGAAGCCAGCTTGTTTGCAGGTCTTTAATTCAGAGATGCCCTTTGATAGAGTCTTGCCAAAAGGAAACGAAAATTGTCAGGGATGGTTGAGTTAGTAATGTGTTCAATAGTTGTTCCATTTTTTAATTTATTTTCTGAGGATGTTAAAGACATTCTTTCCATATAATCTCAAAATAACACTGGTTGAGAAAGGAAATTGATTTATTTTTCTGAAGAAAATATTTACTGCATGGTAGCTGAATGAACATCCATTTTGATGAAAAATCGCCTTGCAGGAGAATATACAAAACGGGGATTTCTTTGTGACCAGAGAAAAAATGATTGGGCAGTATTTTAAACTATATTCAGGGTATAAATAAAGTCAAATGATCTTTCCAAGGAATTGTATGTTGGATTACAGTAGGTCCAGGAGATTTATCTGCTCAATTTTATCTGTGATTGCAAGTTTGAATTCTGCCGAAACACAGAGATAGGTAGCATCTGTCTAAAGGTGATAATGTCAATTCATGCAATGTGTATCATACATAAAACTGTACATAACCCTAACATTGATCTTTCCTTAGCTTTTCAATTCAATTATATCACATGTTTGGCAGTGCTTTAAGGGCGAATCATCCTTGCTTCTATTGCATTGCAATTTTTGATATCTTAAGATTTCTTCTTCAATTCATTAGGAGTTGAAAATAAGTGACTGTCATGTCATTGTTAATATGACCAAGTACAAAATTTGTTTCATGGTTAAATCTTTATCATCTTTTCTTTGATGCCCCACAAGGAAACAATATTATGCATATAAATAAAATTTCAAATGTGGAGTGGATTATATAGGTAGTGTGGTAGTGTGGTGAGGAACCAGCACTCTTGCAGAAGTTTCAAAGGAAAACAAATGACATCAGTTTTTGTGAATATTTTATATGGTCTCTCATAACATTATTTATTGTAACAAAAAAGGAGATAATTTGGCCCATCAAATCTCACAGTGGAGCATTCCCATCAGTTTCATTCATCAATTTCTTACTTCCCTGTAACTTAACCTTTTACATGCCCTTTGAATCTTCTGCCACTTAACCTAAGGGGTAATAATCTACCAGCACAACTTTGATACACGGGAGGAAATGGGAGCACCAAGCAGAAACCCATGTAGTCATAAGGTCATCAGGTCATAAGGAATAGGAGTAGAATTAGGCCATTCAGCCCATCGTCTACTCTGCCATTCAATCATGGCTGATCGACCTCTCCCTTCTAAACCCATTCACCTGCCGACTCGCCATGATCTCTGACTCCAGTACTGTTAGTCACATGGAGAACATGCAAACTCCACATATACAACACTCTGGGTCTCTAGAGCTCCAGGCAGCAGTTCAGCTCTTGTCCCACCATTTAGGTAACAGAGTCTATCAAAGAATGCACTATTACGGCTGGGAACCATATTAAGAAACATTCCAAGGAAAGTGAAAGTGTCATGGTTAATTATACATTTGTTCAAAAATTAAAACCCTTCTGTCTATTTGGGGTATTGCCCATCTCCGTGTACTTTTATGATTGCGCAGCTGAAATTTCAGTCAGAATTGGCAGATTACAAACATAAATATGAAATATTTAATTTCTGTGTCTGAGAGGTATCAGACTGTGGTGAAAACATAATACCTCAGACATTTCCCTAGGACATTGAGGGAAGTTAGTGTAGAAATAGCAGGGGCTATGGCAGAAATATTTCAAATGTCATTAGAAACGGGAATAGTGCCGGAGGATTGGCGTACTGCGCATGTTGTTCCATTGTTTAAAAAGGGGTCTAAGAGTAAACCTAGCAATTATAGACCTGTTAGTTTGACGTCAGTGGTGGGCAAATTAATGGAAAGAATACTTAGAGATAATATATATAAGCATCTGGATAAACAGGGTCTGATTAGGAACAGTCAACATGGATTTGTGCCTGGAAGGTCATGTTTAACTAATCTTCTTGAATTTTTTGAAGATGTTACTCGGGAAATTGATGAGGGTAAAGCAGTGGATGTTGTGTATATGGACTTCAATAAGGCCTTTGACAAGGTTCCTCATGGAAGGTTGGTTAAGAAGGTTCAATGGTTGGGTATTAATGGTGGAGTAGCAAGATGGATTCAACAGTGGCTGAATGGGAGATGCCAGAGAGTAATGGTGGATGGTTGTTTGTCAGGTTGGAGGCCAGTGACGAGTGGGGTGCCACAGGGATCTGTGTTGGGTCCACTGTTGTTTGTCATGTACATCAATGATCTGGACGATGGTGTGGTAAATTGGATTAGTAAGTATGCAGATGATACTAAGATAGGTGGGGTTGCGGGTAATGAAGTAGAGTTTCAAAGTCTACAGAGAGATTTATGCCAGTTGGAAGAGTGGGCTGAAAGATGGCAGATGGAGTTTAATGCTGATAAGTGTGAGGTGCTACATCTTGGCAGGACAAATCAAAATAGGACGTACATGGTAAATGGTAGGGAATTGAAGAATGTAGGTGAACAGAGGGATCTGGGAATAACTGTGCACAGTTCCCTGAAAGTGGAATCTCATGTAGATAGGGTGGTAAAGAAAGCTTTTGGTGTGCTGGCCTGTATAAATCAGAGCATTGAGTATAGAAGTTGGGATGTAATGTTAAAATTGTACAAGGCACTGGTGAGGCCAATTCTGGAGTATGGTGTACAATTTTGGTCGCCCAATTATAGGAAGGATGTCAACAAAATAGAGAGAGTACAGAGGAGATTTACTAGAATGTTGCCTGGGTTTCAGCAACTAAGTTACAGAGAAAGGTTGAACAAGTTAGGGCTTTATTCTTTGGAGCGCAGAAGGTTAAGGGGGGACTTGATAGAGGTTTTTAAAATGATGAGAGGGATAGACAGAGTTGACGTGGAAAAGCTTTTCCCACTGAGAGTAGGGAAGATTCAAACAAGGGGACATGACTTGAGAATTAAGGGACTGAAGTTTAGGGGTAACATGAGGGGGAACTTCTTTACTCAGAGAGTGGTAGCTGTGTGGAATGAGCTTCCAGTGAAGGTGGTGGAGGCAGGTTCGTTTTTATCATTTAAAAATAAATTGGATAGTTATATGGATGGGAAAGGAATGGAGGGTTATGGTCTGAGCGCAGGTATATGGGACTAGGGGAGATTATGTGTTCGGCACGGACTAGAAGGGTCGAGATGGCCTGTTTCCGTGCTGTAATTGTTATATGTTATATGTTATATGTTATTCCTATATTTTTTTGAATATAATTCAATGACACAATGGTTTTGATTAAGTTGGAATACAATATATTAATCTCCTAAATTTTGACCACTTCAGATAATAGTTTAGTGTCATGAAGTAATACAGCATGGAACAGGCCTTTTGTCCAAACTCATCCATGCTGACCAATCTAATCCCAATGTTTAAGAAAGAACTGCAGATGTTGGAAAAGTCGAAGGTAGACAAAAATGCTGGAGAAACTCAGCGGGTGAGGCAGCATCTATGGAGCGAAGGAATAGGTGATGTTTCGGGTCGAGACCCTTCTTTAGGTTGACCAACCTGATCTCCCGGTGGCTCAGCACTTCAACTCCCCCTCCCATTCCAAATCCGACCTTTCTGTCCTGGGCCACCTCCATGGCCAGAGTGAGTCACACCGCAAATTGGAGGAGCATCACCTCATATTTCGCTTGAGTTGTTTACACCCCAGTACTATGAACATTGACTTCTCCAATTTCAGGTAGTCCTTGATTTCTCACGCCTTCCCCTCCTCTTCCCAGCTCTCCCACAGCCTACTATCTCTGCCTCTTCCTTTCTTCTTCCTGCCCCCCCACCCCACTTCAGTCTGAAGAAGGGTCTCAACCTGAAACGTCACCTATTCCTTCGCTCCATAGATGCAATCTAATCCCAATTGCTCACTTTTGAATCTTTCTTATCCATATACCTTTCTAAAGATATTTTAAATGGTGTTGTTGTACCTGCTTCAACTAATTCGCCTGGCAGCTCATTCTAGACAGAGTGTGGAAAAAGGTGTCCCTCCAGCTCCTATTTAAACTTTTGCTTCTCACCTTAAACTATACCTTCTAGTTCTTGATTCCCCTACCTTGGAAAAAAAAGTCTGTGCATTTATCCTATCTATTCCTCTCATGATTTGGTACATCTCTATAAGATTACCCCCTCAGCCTATTGGGCACAGAGGAATAAAATCCTCAGCTGCCCAACCTCTCCCTGTAGCTCTGGCCCTCCAGTCCTGGCAACATTCTCATTAAACTTCTCTACATTCTGTCCATCCTCATGGCATTTTTCCTAACGCAGGGTGAACACATTACCCAGGTGTGGTTTCGCCAATGTACAACTGTACCATAATGTCGAAACTCTTGTACTCAATTCCCTGTCTGATGAAGGGTGAAGGCCAAAACCCTTCCTCACCATCCTATCTACTTGCAATGTTATCCGTAGATGCATGAATAAATACCATGACCCAGAGAAATCCATTAATTTGAACAATTTTTCTAAAAATCGAGATTTCCATAAGAACATTATGGCTCTCTCACAAATTATTCTCCCAAGGACCATGATCATATATTTCAGGACATTTACACCGTGGTCTCTAGTTGGAATTAAATCATGAGGTGTTAACCCGTCTCGATTTATGGCTCAATGGTGCTTTATTTGTCACTTGTGCAAATGCACAGTGAAATTAATTTCACATATTTACACATGCAGACGCCACCGTGTTTTGACGTTATTTCTAAAGTCCAAAGCCTGGTCCGACCGCACGCTCCCGATCCAGGTAAGCCCCAGGTTCCTGCAGAGCCTTGCTCTGTCGCCTTCACCCGCAGGCGTCTATCTCCTCGTCCGGCCATCTTGGTGTCCTGAGGGCCCCTCTTGCAGCTGATCTTGGAGCTGCAGGAGGCATTGCTCCGGTTCACCCTCCTACCAGCCCTTGCTCCTCACGTCCGACGTCTCCAGTGGCTCCTTCTTCATCGGTTCTCCTCAGAAGGGTCTGGGCCTGGCGGCTGTCCACGACAGGCTGCGGGCGGCCAAGCTGTCAGGTCCTCCGGGCGGGTTCCCAGTTCCACCATGCGGAACCTCAGGAACGCCTCTGCCACACGGCACCTCGGGAAGGCTTCAGGATGATGTAATCAACTTACACAAAGTACAATGAAAATATGATATCAAAATCATGCATGCCTCATTCAAATGTTTAGTGTATTTGTATTGAACAGAACCATTAATTGTTATTTGTGTCTTCTGATCAGAATAACAGATCTGGATAAAAATATTGCCCACAGCCAATACTTAATCAAAAGTTAATTATAGAGTGTGCACTATTCTCTTTGTCTCTGGCACTCAGTCAGGAATAGTCATTTCCTGAGAAAGGGCCAATTTATCCACAAAGGACCCTGACTGATTCTCCGGTAATGTAGGTACGCAGTTGACAGCTGACAGGTAGGATAGGATACAATTACAGTGAGTTCCTTTCTCAAGATGATTATTAGTGCGGAAACTTTTTGTTATGAGGTGTTATTGAAAACAGGGGAGCCCTGACGAGAGTCTATCATTCAAATAAAGGAATGCATAACCACTTTCAGTGAAGCAGAGGTGAAAGAGAAACATTTTAAGCTTGTGTACATGCTTACCGATAATTTCAACTGCATTGTCTGATACAATTGCTGTGCATTTCTTTATACTTGTTGAGAATACTTTTTGTGGACAGCTAGCATGAGGTGTGATGTGAGGAAGGAGAAATCGGAAACATTATTTTCTTCCCCTTAGATGAAACACTTGGATATCATATCACATCGCATGACATCCAGGCAGCAAATTGATTAACTGAGGCATTTGTCTCTGCCAATCATTCCTCAGCCTGAATAACTGAAGCAGCCTTATAGAAAACAGACTGCTGTTAAGCAATTGAATTGTAAATACATATTTGAATGGTAAATAACAAAAGTTACTGCAGCCATCTGAAAGCTCCATCAACAATAAATGTTTGAAAGCCAATCATAAATCTTTTCATGGAGCTTAATATTAAACTTGCATTCTTGTTTGGACTTTTAAAGCCGATTTAATCTTTAGTTCCAGAACTAAGATTGGTGAGGCATCACTCAGCTAATTGGACACTGCCTACTGTTTACCAGGGAGAGGTGCATTCTAAATCATTTCATGCTCGCAGTGTTTGGTTTTAAAAAGTTTTTTGTTCATCACATTGTTGATTGCCACTGATCAGCTGGTTGCTTAATATACTGTGGAATAAACATGAAGGTAAATAAGAAAAAATGATTGCATAAAAACAGAAATGCATAGTAGGTCCATCATAATCCCTAAACTCTAAACTAATCAATAAAGGGAACGGATGGGTTGACATTTAACATATACAAAATTGCTGGAGAAACTCAGCGGGTGCTGCAGCATCTATGGAGGGAAGGAAATAGGCAACGTTTCGGGCCGAAACCCTTCTTCAGACACCATCTGCAGCATCTGCAGTTCCTTCTTTGACATTTAACATGTAGCTATTTGAGGAAGCACTATGTCATTGTCAATTGTTCTAGTCCCAGAATATCAGTGTAAAAGTTCTTTAGGGCCTGTGCTGGATCCAAAGGTTTTATCAGCTGTGATATCAATGAACTCTCTTCCATCCTAAGATCTAAAGGTGGAGATGTGCAAATATTCATGAACAAAGTTTGGACATTGTGCCCAATATAGAGTGGCCAATATTCCGATATGAGCTAATAAGTAGCAATTATCCTTCACAGCACAGAAGTATTGGCAATGACTAGTTCTAACAGCAGAGTGTCTATCAACCCATCTTTTAACGTTGGGTGTTATTATCATCACTATCCCTACCCTTATTATCTTGGGGGTCAGTCACCATTGACTGGAAAGCCAATAGTGGTATCTGGCAGCGATTGTCCCACTTCTTCATGCCCCGAGGCTTTTCCAGCATCAGTGAGCCTGCCATGCAATGACTACTTGGCACTTGGCTGATGACTGCAGCCCCAATTCTCTACGCCATCTAAGACAAAGCAGCCTGCTTGATGGGTACCCTATCCACCACACCAAATATTCTTTCCCTCCAGTATGGTGTTCAATTGCTGCAATTTGTAACAAAATGCAATGCAGTTAGTCACCTAGGAGTAATAACTCTGGCACTGGCCACTTAAATCAGCTGCCCTGGACATTTTATGACTGTTTTTACTTGTATTTTAATGTTGCTGTTTTTACCTGCACTTTTTTAAACTATTCGTACTGTTTTATCAGGAACTGGATTTTTAAAAATTGTTTTTATTTTACGCGTGAAATGTTTAAGTTTTATGTGCGATGCTCCGGTATTCCCTGGGAAACGTCTTCTCATTTTGCACTGTACATCTGTTGCTTTGCAAGATGACAATAAAGGATGATGATGATGATAATGAGGATAGACTAACAGTATCTCCCAAACCCATGACCGTATCATCAAGAGGAACAGGAGCATTTGATGCATTTGAGCACCACCACCTGCAGGTTCCTCTCCGTCGAACTCCACCCTATGGTCACCACCATCTTTCCTTTCAGTGCTTGAGTTTGTTGTGGAATGTCCTGCCCAGGAGCTCTGTGGGAGCATCTTCACCGGAATACAGGTGCCACCACTTCCTAGTGGTTTTTGGACATGGCAATAATTGTGGCACAGCAGTAGAGTTGCTGCCTTACAGCACCAGAGTCCCAGGTTCGATCCTGACTATGGGTGCTGTATGTACGGAGTCTGTACGTTCTCCCCGTGACCTGCGTGTGTTTTCTCCGGTTTCCTCCCACGCTCCAAATACGTACAGGTTTGTAGGCAAATTGGCTTTGGTAAAATTGTAAATTATCCATAGTGTGTAGGGTAGCATTAAGTGTGTGGGGATCATTGGTCGGTGTGGACTCGGTGGGCCGAAGGGCCTGTTTCCACCCTGTATCTCTAAACTAAACTAAATGCTGGCCTTGCTCGCGAGCAATGCCCGGATCTGACAATGAACAAAAAAGTAGTTGCTGTCTTTCTGGGTTCATTTTTAATTTCTAGGATTTGACAGGTTCTTGCAAAGGAGAAAATTCCAGGAATATCCAGAAAATCAGGAAGCAAATGTAGAAATGGATAATTTACATTTCACGCTGATAATCCCAATACCTTGCCGAAGATTTCCCTTCTTTTCATCAATCAACTGCAGAAATATTGGAGAAATTTTATGCTGGTGACTGAAGTGCAAATGATAATACATAAAAAACTAGAACAGAAGCAATATTTTTATAGCAGAGTGTCATTGCAGTTCTGCAGAACAAGAACAGAGAGCACAGGATAGTTCAGTGCAGGAACAGGCCTTTCACACCACAATGTCTAGGGCAAACATGATGCCAAGTTAAACTAAACTTGTCTGCCTGCATACTATCCATATCGTTCAAATCCCTGCATATTCATGTGCTATGCCACTATTATATCTGCTTCCAGATCAACCCTGGCAGTGCCTTCCTGACACACACCCCGCTCTCTGTGTTTAAAAATAGTTGCTCAGCACATATCCTTTAAGCTTTCCCTCTCTGACAATGCTGTACCCTCTAGACTTTTACATTTCTTCCCTGGGAAAAAGGCTTATCTATGCCTCTAATAATTTTATAAACTTCTATCAACGTCTTTCGTCGGCTTCTTACACTCGAGTGAAGACAATCCAGATTTGTCCAACTACCCTTACAGCTAATACCTTCTAATTCAGGCACCATCCTGGTAAACCTTTTCTGCACATTTTCCAGACCCCTAGCTCCTATCTTTATAAATGATTACTTCACAAATTTTTGTAAATTATTGACTTTTTGAATATCAAAAAAAACATCAAAAATATAATGTAATTTAAGTGCAGAGTTGATTGGGTTAGAAAGTGAAACAACAGAAAGTAACACAACTAATTCAACTAAAAATACCACGCAAGAAGTAGAATTTAATGATGGATGGAGTTGGACATATAAAATGGCCATATGTTATTTACAGGCTTGCTCATAGAATTCAGTCAGATACATATAATGGATCTGGTGCTAGCACAATAAAAGATAGGGTCAGTTTATTGGGATGATCCTAAAACCAATGTAGTTTAAATCATCCACTCAATTGTCTCTTTAAGCTTTTATTTCTCCATTTGCTTTCACTGGGCAGTCTGCCCACTGCATCTACACCGAACAGTTAACATTAACTTACCTGAGAGTATCTTCCATCTCAAGCTCATACTGTGTTTCAAGACTTCAAGCCAGGAATGATTATGTGATTACTCAATCAATTCATTTTATTTATCTCTAAAGGGCCTGTCCCACGAACATGCGACTGCATGCGGCAAGCGCGACCTAACGTGGTCGCTTGAGCCATATGGCCTCGCGGGGCCGGTCCCACTTGGATCGCCGGAGCAGTATGGAGTTGTGCGGAGCTGGTCCCGACATCGCGTGGGGCTCCGAAAAACTGACTGTCCAAATATTCCGCGCGGCAACGGCCTGCCGGTCCGCAGCCGTTTTGAGGCCATACGCACCACCTCGACGGGCACCACCTCGACGCCGTACGCAGCGTCTTGACACCGTACGCAGCGTCTTGACGCCGTACGTCACGCGCGAACTTCCCGCGGACTTCGCTCGAACTTCACGTCAACTTGTACGGGATCACTCGACCTCCGCGCGGCCCCCGCTTCCGGTTTGGTCGTGCTCGCCGCATGCAGCCGCATGCTGGTGGGACCAGCCCTGTACGGGGATCACTCGACCTCCGCGCGGCCCCCACTTCCGGTTTGGTCGCGCTTGTCGCATGCTCGTGGGACAGGCCCTTAAGTCTTGACCAGTGAGCCTTCCGATCTGTATGGTAGTAAAAGGGTCAGCTTCTACACAACGGCAACACAAGTAGATAGAGTGGCCAAGAAGACATATTGTATGCTTGCCTTCATTGAACGGGGCATTAAGTATAAGTCAGAAAAACACATTCCGGCTTTAAGGACTTTGATTAGGCTGCATATGGAATATTGTGGATAATTCTGAACACTCTATTACAGAAAGGGTGGGGATGCTTCGAAGAGAGTGCAGCAGAATTTTACCAGAACGCTACCTGGATTAGAAGGTATAAGCTACAGAAGAAGTTTGACAATCTTGGATTGTTTTTTCAGAACACCGGAGGTTGAGGGGCGACCTAATGGAAGTACATAAAATGATGAGAGGCACAGATAGAGTAGATAATCAGAACTTACTTCCCAGGGTTGATATGTCAAAGACTTAAGGGCACAACTTTAAAGTGAGAGGAAAAACGTTTAAAGGAGGTGTGGGGGGCATGTTTTTGTCACAGAGATGGTGGGTGCCTGATAGTGGCAGTTGTGGAGGTGGATACAATAATGCCACATAAGAGGCTTTTAGATAGGCAGGGAATGGAGGGATTAAGTGTTTAAGAAGGAACTGCAGATGCTGGAAAATCGAAGTTACACATAATTGCTGGAGAAACTCAGCAGGTGCAGCAGCATCGATGGAGCGAAGGAAATAGGCAAAGTTTCGGACTGAAACCCTTCTTCAGACTGATGGGGGTGGGGGGCGGGGAGAAGAAAGGAAAAAGGAGGAGGAGCCCGAGGGCTGAGGAAGGGGAGGGGACAGCAAGGGCTAACAAAATTGGGAGAATTCAATGTTCATGCCCGCAGGATGCAGACTCCCCAAGCGGAATTTCATGCCCCCAGGATGTTACAAACATAACAGATAGTTAAGAAAGAGAAAGAGGTTAAAGGGAGGTCTGACATAATTTCTTTAAATGATGAGAGGCACAGAGAGTCTGAATCTTTATCCCCAGGATGGAATGGAGGGATATGGATCATGTGCACTGAGACAATTAGTGCAATTGGGCATCATGACCTGACATGAACATTGTGAACCAAGGGGCCTGTTCCTGTGCTGAACTGTTGTATGTTCTATGATAATTTACAAACCAAAACACACATAAGTTGGTCACATTAACTGAATCTCTTTTTGCAGCTTCGCTGTTATCTCCACATTCTCATGACCTTCTCTCCCTCTGCCAGATGAAAAGAATAAATTTATATTTTAAGATCATCACATGTCTTGTTAAGTGTGCTGTATAATTATACTTTGTTCGATATTTACGCAGTTAATATAGTTTTACCTCAATATTTAACCATTCAGAATATATTGTGGAGAGATTGAACCATATGCACATAGAATTTTAGAATTCTACTTAAAATTTGTAACTTCTTTCGATTAATACATTGATTTCATGACGACTTAAATTATGAAATAAAATAATACGATTTGCTATAGTTGAGTATTTTACAGCCAAGTATCTGAAAAAAACAGCTCTCAGTGGCGGTGCATGATGTCAAAGTGCTACCAAACTTAAAATCCATCAATATTTGTTGTGCTTTCCATTAAAATAACATCACATGACATGTTGTTACCTCGGAGGCTGACTGCTGCATGGAGCTGATATTGTGTGAGGCCCTGTATGTGTGAGAGCCCGCTGTACCTGAGACTTGTAGACAAAAAATGCTAGAGAAACTCAGCGGGTGAGGCAGCATCTATGGAGGGAAGGAATAGGTGCCGTTTCGGGTCGAGACCCTTCTTCAGGCTGATTTCTGTGGGTGGGGCGGGAAAAATAAAGGAAGTAGGCGGAGACAGTAGCACTTGTGGGAGAACTGGGAATGGGAGGAGAAGGAGGGAGAAAGCATGGGCTATCTAAAATTAGAGAAGTCAATGTTCATAATGCTGGGGTGTAAACCACCCAAGCGAAATATGAGGTGCTGTTCCTTCACTTTGTGCTGGTCCTCACTCTGGCAATGGAGGAGGCCCAGGACAGAAAGGTCAGATTGGGAATGGGAGGGGGAGTTGAAGTGCTGTGCAACCGGGAGATCAGGTTGGTTAACACGGACTGAGTGGAGGTGTTCAGTGAAGCGATCGCCGAGCCTGCGCTTGGTCTCGCCGATGTAGAGAAGTTGATACCTAGAACAGCGGATGCAGTAGATGAGGTTGGTGGAGGTGCAGGTGAACCTCTGCCTCACCTGGAAAGACTGATTGGGTCCTTGGATGGAGTCGAAGGGGGAGGTATAGGGCCAAGTGTTGCATTTCCTGCGGTTGCATGGGGAAAGTACCCAGGGAGGGAGTAGTTTGGGTGGGAAGGGATGATTGACCAGGGAATTATGGAGGGAGCGGTCTCTGCGGAAAGCAGAAATGGGAGGAGACGGGAAGATGTGGCCAGTGGTGGGATCCTGTTGGAGGTGGCGAAAATGTCGGAGGATTATATGTTGTATGCGACGGCTGGGGTGGAAGGGGACAAGGGGTTCGTTATGTCATTATGAATAGGGGGAGGGGGAGTAAGAGCCGAGCTGCGGGATATAGAGGAGGCTCTTGTGAGAGCCTCATCTATCATGGAAGCGGGGAACTCTCGTTTGCTGAAAGAATGAGGACATCTCCGATGCCCTAGTATGGAACACCTCATCCTGGGTGCAGATGCGGCGTAGACGAAGGAATTGGGAGTAGGGGATAGAGTTCTTACAAGAAGCAATCTGTGAAGAAGTGTACCAGAGACTGAGTGGCAGATGTCTGTCAGGTCTGAGGAAGGGTCTCGACCCGAAACGAAAATGGTGTCCATATCAAAATAATTTGAGACAGCCTAGTCAGTTTTTAGAAACAGAATATTCTTTACAATACGGTTGAGTTGCAATACTATGGTATGGTGAGACCACCGTTGGAGTATTGTAGGTCATTTTGAGTATCACAATTAAGGAAGAATATATTAGTGGTGGATTGATACAATGCAAGATTCTACCTGTACCCTTGATAGTTAGCTTACATGGAAAGATTACACATGTTAAAAATTGTATTCCCCTGGAATTTGACAAGCTACGGGTGACTTGATTGAAATAATTGTCTGAATCAGAATCAGATAGCTAAACATGATGAACCTTGTTATAGAGCTGAGAAACCTTGCTTGAAGTATTCATGAGGAAACCTGTATTTGAAATGATGAATCTTGCCAAAGGCAATGGTACAGGTCCATTCTCCATAGTAGTGTGCGTTTTGGTTAAAAATCACTACTTTTAAAAATAATGTTTTCATGGGACACTGGAAGGGCACAGCTCTTCCCTTGTGCTCTGATATTAATAAAAATATAACACTCATTATAGTTGCATAGGACACACCAAAAGGTTTTTTTAAAAATCAGTTTTACTGTTCTGAAGGACATTGTGAACCAGTTTTGACTCCCTTGTATTTTTGGATACTTAATGTTCCAATGCCTGCACAACAGTTCCACTGTTTGTGGAGTCTATTTTTTTTATACAATTTTCAGGCTTGAATTTTAACTTGTAGCCTCTGCACTGTTAGCTTGTACCACAACAATAGATTGCAATGTACCTTAGTAGACAATCCAACTACATTTGCTACCTTGCACAATCTTGATGGTTTATACTCACAATAAGCCCCCACTTACACGTTAAACAAGTGTCATCTGAAATCATCAGATCAGGAGCTAACAAAATTGCTGGACCTATTTCTGAGATGCTGTATCCTGCTTCAGGAAAAGATACTGCAAAATGTTACAACTGTTTTGCACTTCATCATTGCCTTAAACGCTTCATCTGGATATTTTACAAACCCAGGGGTGTTGACACCCATCAAAATTAGTTGGTCCTATATTTCAGGTTTGATTGATGCAAATTTGTATTTGTGATGGAGGAAATGAATGCATACCAAGAAAGCAAAAGAGCTTGGATGATGCAAAGCAGAAATCTGTGGGAAGCATCTCTAGAGAAAAGGAATAGGTGATGTTTTGGATCGAGGCACCCGGCCATTATCTCGGAGATTCTGAAGAAGGGTCTCAACCTGAATCGTCGTCTATTCCTTTTCTGCAGAGATGCTGCCAGAGTTACTCCAGCATTTTGTATCTATCTTTGGTGTAAACCAGCATCTACAGTTCCTTTCTACACAATCTGTGGGAAGCCTCTGATAAAGCTTTCTTTGCCCCCTTTTTTACCATCATGCACAGAATGTTATTGATGGTGTTTCTCATTAGTCTCCAAAGGCTTCTTTGTGAGATGGGAGCTCTTCTATTGTGTATTTATTGATTCTGGTTATGTTAGTTTTATTCCCTCAAACAAATGAAACAGAATCACATTATGGAATCAGAATTCTGATTACGGATGGTTGTTACTGCAATGTTACGAGCAGCCCATTAATGTGAGTGCCAGTATGCTGCTTGCATACAGATGCAGTATGATAGATGATCAAATATTCTCTAAAGAGGAGGAATACAGAACATTTGAAAGGGACATTTTAATTGTTAAAATTGTAAAAATATCTTTGACTACATTAAGATGTCTCAGAATGTTTTATTGTCAGTAAGTACATTTTGAAGTTTAGTCATTTTGAAGTTGAGGCATTTAGTGGATTCATAAGTTCTAAGAGCAGAATTAGGCCATTTGGCCCATCAAGTCTACTCCACCATTCAATTGTGGCTCTTTCCCTCTCAACCCCATTCTCTTGCCTTCTCCCCATAACCGCTGACACCTGTACCCGATTGAGCAGCAGTAATGAGGGGAAAGGAATTATCATGTTTCAGGGTTTTGACCCAATACATCGACAATTCTTTCCCCACCAGATGTTTGCATAGGTTAAATTTTGGTTAGTAACAGCAAACAATGGATGAATTTAGCACTGGCTCACGCAGATAATTCATTCACTGTCAGCAACCAAGGATCAATTTTGTAGACATATGAATACGACGATATTGGATGAGGGCAAACATTGGCTTGGACAAAATAATTGAAAGTACATAGATAATTGGTGCAGCGCTGTTTATGACCCATCTGTTTTGCTGCAACATGTCAACCGTGCAATAAAGGCAAACCACACAATATCTGGAAAGAAAATATGATGGGAGCAATATTCTCCATGACAACTCTTGTGGGGCAGCTGATTTTCTTTGTTCCTACCATCTTAAGCTGCAGACATTTTTACACTTTCATTTGTTGGTGTTTACGTGATTTGCCCTCTAATCTGGAAAGGTACACATCATTAAAGCATTTTCCTTGGAGCTGTACAGATTTGGTTGTCACTCAGTTTGTCAATCTGTCAATCAGCGTCTGAGTACAATCTGTGCCACTCTGAAATGCAAGTTAACTGTCCTCTTTGTGTTTAACAATGGGATCTTTCGGTGTAATTCATTACTCTGAAGCACCATTCTTGCCACTGATTATTTGAGGCTCCTTGCAAGATCACATTGAGGAATAATGTTTTTGTAATCATACCTTGTAATTCATATTTCCTCATTTTCTTCGGGCATTGAAGGCCATTCAGCAAATCTAGTCTATGATGGCTCTGAGCTATCAAATTCCCCCATTTATTTCCCTATAACTATTTTCTCTCTCATGCCCACAAAACTCCACAATTTCCTTCTCTCCCTCCCTCCCTCCATTCTTGTGCCAATGGTTCAATTGTACTTTATTGTCATGTGTACCTAAGTACAGTGATTTTTTTGTTGTTGCATATAGTTCAATGACAAACCTTCTATACATTAGGCACAATCATATTAAGTATAAACGTGTAAGCTAGTAGAACACGCTGAGTCGGTACTCAGGAGTTATCAAGTTTTAGGCACTTGCTTGTACCCTACAAGTCCGAAATTTAAAAATCTTTTAGTCTTAACATGGCCATAACAGGGTCGGAGATGCACACATCCATGCAAAGGCGGGAATTTAGAGTATCCAATTAATTTATCATCCAGCATATCCTTAGGATATCTTTGGAAACTCCACAAAGACTGGGGGCTGGATCAAACCCCACTCACGCGAAATGTGAGGCAGTAACAATCAGTGCTTCCACTTTGAAGAAAATTACCCGAAATTCGGGAAATTCGGGTTGTCTTCGGGTAATTTGAGGGAAATTTAATAATTTTGGAAAATTTCGGGAAATTTCCACATCTGCCCCGCGAAGGAGTGTAAAGATAATACACACAGCACAGCAAGAAACCCAGAGAAGGCTCAATACCTCATCCAATAAACATTCGGCAAAGTTAAACTGCAACATTATTTATAATTATTTAAAAGGAGTATGTCTGGTTTGCAGCATCCAATCCATTCTATGCATTTTGCACCTAATTGACAGGGTCTGCAGGTGCTCCTATTCTTTGCTTGCAAATTGTATCTAGGCTCTAGACACACTGGCACCACTCAGGAGCTTGTCCCAGCTCTGTAGAGAGCCATTACAATTTGACCAAATCTCCCAGCAGCCCTGAAGCTTTTACCCCATTTTGAAGTCCTAGCCTCTCCAATTTAGCCAGGATTAACACTACTGGCTGCAGCGCCATGGGGTTTAAACATAGCACTATGGCCACAGCGCTATGGGTAACAGACTGTTCAGGAAAATTCTCATATAACAAAGTCTTTGGAATTCTCTTTCTCACTGGGTTGAGCCTTTGATTATTTTTCAGGCAGTGGTAGAATTCTGGATAAACCTGGTGGTGAAAAGTTACCCGTGGGTGGTGGGATTGCAGTTTCATTAGGATTGGCCTTGATTTTACAGAACGGTGGGTGGGCTCAAGGGGCAGAGAGGGAGAGAGGGAAGGGTGGAGAGAGGGAGGGAGAGAGAGAGGGAGGAGGGAGATGAGGGAGAGGGGAGAGTGGGAGAGATAGAGAAGGAGCGAGGGAGAAGGAGGGAGGGAGAGAGAGGGATGGGGAGCGAGAGGGATGGAGAGAGGGTGAGAATAAGAGAGGGAGGGAGGGAGAGAAATAAGGAAGGGGAGAGAGAGAAGGAGCAAGATAGAGAGAGGGAGGGAGGGAGGGAGAGAAAGTGGGAGGGGGAGGGAGAAAGGGGGAGGGAGAGGGAGGGAGAGAGAGATGGAATGAGATAGGGAGGAAGAGAGGGAGAGAAGGAGAGAGGGATGGAGAGAGGGGGAGGGAGGGGGAGATGGAATGAGATAGGGAGGAAGAGAGGGAGAGAGGGAGAGAGGGAGAGAAGGAGAGAGGGATGGAGAGAGGGGGAGGGAGAGGGAGGGAGAGAGAGATAGAGGGACGGAGGGAGGGGGAGGGAGTGGGAGGCAGAGACTGAGACACATGAGCAGTGAAAAAACAAGGACAATGAAAGCTGTTGGAGGTAACTAAAGCTGCCTTGCATAACACTGTACAAGTGAGTAACAGAAGCAGGCAGATATGGTGTAGTTACATAGATCTGTTTTGTCTTGTTCTTCTTTGTGTTAACGTGTGCCCGCGAAAAAAACCCAATAACAAATAGCTAGCATTTTTGAAAATTTCATGAATTACCATCAAATTCCAGGAAATTTGGGATTCTATTTAAGCAAAACATTTTTGAGGTGTGGAAGCACTGGTAACAATATCGTGTCGCACACTTGAGATCCGAAGCTATCCTTGAAAGATTTTTAACATCAGTTTCTTTTCAAATCAGGAATCAAAGTTGGATGCATCTGCCAACAGCAATGATTACCAGAAGAATACTTGTATTTTGTTGTTATATCTATGAGTTATCAAAATATTTAGTTTTATTGTGGGTAATGAAACATCGACTGCAGACGCTCATCAACCCATAATATGAATTAAGTTAATGTCTATTCCAAATCCAAACGCTTACTTCCACTATATATATTCATCATCTTACTTTCACTGTAAGATGTAGATAAAAATGCTGGAGAAACTCAGTGGGTGACGCAGCAACTATGGAGCGAAGGAATAGGTGATGTTTCGGGTCGAGACCCTTCTTCAGACCCTTATTCACCATTCCATTGATACTTAATTGTAATGTCAACTCACTATTCCAGGTGCTGTCCATTGAAGAGTTAGATCTAAATCATCAAAAAAAACATTAAAGGGAATCATTTTGCAAAATGTTGAAGAGGAGGGTGAATATTAGGGCTAGGCAACAAATGCTGGAGGAAAGCATCCCTTAGAGGAATAAGTAACTAAATGTCAAAGACTAGAGGGCATGTAGTTCTTTCACAACAAGGAGGGTAGCAGTTTAAGAAGGAATATTGCAGGACAATCTAAATGATGGGAAATAACTGGCGACAATGTCCACATTTCGTACATGTAGCAAAATAATCCTTT